>NC_036854.1:1780185-1824971 GCF_002910315.2 Salvelinus sp. IW2-2015
ATGAGTTTTGACGAGAACGGAGAATCGATTCACGTGGGGATGTAGATTGTTCACTTGGGTTGTACAGTCATATCCGTTCTTCTCTTCCCTCTCCCCAAAAATCCGGCGAAGGGAGTTTAGACCAAAAAGCTCTATTTTTGTCTCATCAGACACATGACCTTCTCTCCATTCCTCCTCTGGAACATCAGATGGTCATGGCAAACTTCAGACGGGCCTGGACATGCGCTGGCTTGAGCAGGGGGACCTTGCGTGCGCTGCAGGATTTTAATCCATGACGGCGTAGTGTGTTACTAGTGTTTCTTGAGACTGTGTCCCAGCTCTCTTCCAGGTCATTTACCAGGTCCTGCCGTTGTAGTATGTTTGGCCTGATCCTCACCTCCTCATGAATCATGATGCCCCAGCAAGGTAGATCTTGCATGGAGCCCCAGACCGAGCGAGGACCTTCATTTTCTTTGAAACTTCTTCCATTTTCTAATAATTGCGCCAACAGTTTTGCCTTCTCACCAAGCTGCTTGTACATCTGTCTGTAGCCATTCCAGACCTTGGTGCAGGTCTATCACATTCTATCCCCCTAGACTGTCGCTTACACAGCTTCCCTGGTCTTGGCCGCCATTGTGGAGAAGGTTGGAGCTGTTTGTCCATTGAGTGTTGTGGACAGGTGTCTTTTTATACAGTAACGATTCAAACAGGTGCAGTTAATACAGGTATGATGAGTGAGCGAGAAAACAGGAGAGCTTCTTAAAGAAAAAACGAACAGTCTGTGGAGCCGGAATCTTACTGGTTGTTAGGTGATCAAATACTATGTCATGCAATAAAATGCAAATTAAATTACTTAAAAATCATACAATGTGATTTTCTGGATTTTTGTTTTAGATTCCGTCTCTCACAGTGAAGTGTACCTATGATAAAAATTACAGACCTCTACATGCTTTGTAAGTAGGAAAACCCGCAAAATCGGCAGTGTATCAAATACTTGTTCTCCCCACTGTATATAACGCTGTTAAAGTCATCAGTGAATTATGGAAGTATAGCATATGGATCATAAAGCTAGCTGTTATCCAGTCCCAAGCCCTAAGAATATGATGTGGAGCACTCAGGACCTCCCGGTGGCAGCGATGCGGGTAGTGTTGGGAGAGATGCCGGTAAAGTTAAGAAGACAGTTGTTGGCCATACTATTGACTGCAGTGTGTGTGGAGGAGGTGAGGCCAGACAGGGTAGTCATCTGCTCTGACTCCTGTGCAGCACTGATAAACTTAAATGCATTTGTGTCTCAGAGCAGACAGAATGTATTGTATGAGGTTTTGCAGTGCTTGTATAGGGTGAAACAGATGGAGATATTTGTGATGTTCCTCTGGGTACCAGCTCATGTGGGAGTAGAGGGGAATGAGGAAGTGGATATTATTGTCAAGCAGACTCTTAAACATCCTAATGTTGAGATGGAATTGTCCATCAGTAAAACAGAAACCAAGGGATTAATAAGAACAGTGGTTAAAAATAAGTGGCAAGAGTTGTGGAACAAGGAGAGTAAGGGAAGACTATCGCCCCGTAGCACTCACCTCTGTCATCATGAAGTGCTTTGAGAGACTAGTCAAGGCTCATATCACCTCTACCTTACCTGCCACCCTAGACCCACTTCAATTTGCTTAACGCCCCCAATAGATCCACAGACGATGCAATCGTCATCACTCTGCACACTGCCCTGTCCCATCTGGACAAGAGGAATACCTATGTAAGAATGCTGTTTATTGACTATAAATCAGCATTCAACACCATAGTACCCTCCAAGCTCATTATTAAGCTCGAGGCCCTGAGTCTGAACCCCGCCCGGTGCAACTGGGTCCTGGACTTCCTGACAGGAATCCCCCAGGTGGTGAAGGTCGGAAACATCACCTCCACTCCGCTGATCCTCAACACTGGGGCCCCACAAAGGTGTGTGCTCAGCCCCCTCCTGTACTCCCTGTTCACCCATGACTGCGTGGCGAAGCTCGCCTCCAACTCAATCATCAAGTTTGCAGATGACACAACAGTAGTAGGCTTGATTTTCCAACGATGACGAGACAGCCGACAGGGAGGAGGTGAGGGCTCTGGGAGTGTGGTGCCTGGAAAACAACCCCTCACTCAACGTCAACAAAACAAAGGAGATGATTGTGGACTTCAGGAAACAGCAGAGGGTGCACCCCCCATCTACATCGACGGGAAGGTGGAAAGCTTCAAGTTCCTTGGCATACACATCACTGACAAATTGAAATGGACCCCCCACACAGACAGTGTGGTGAAGAAGGCGCAACAGAGCCTCTCTAACTTCAAGAGGCTGAAGAAATGTGGCTTGTCACCTAAAACCCTCACAATCTTACAGATGCACAATTGAAAGCATCCTGTTGGGCTGTATCACCGCCTGGTACGGCAACTGCACCGCAAGACTCTCCAGAGGGTGGTGCGGTCTGCCCAACGCATTACCGGGGGCAAACTACCTGCCCTCCAGGACACCTACAGCACCCGATGTCACAGGAAGGCCAAAAAGATCATCAAGGACATCAACCACCTGAGCCACTGCCTGTTTACCCCACTATCATCCAGAAGGCTTAGGTCAGTACAGGTGCATCAAAGCTGGGACCGAGAGACTGAAAAACAGCTTCTATCTCAAGGCCATTAGACTGTTAAACAGCCATCACTAGCACATTAGAGGCTGCTGCCTGTAGTCATAGACTAGAAATCACTGGCCACTTTAAGGAGTGGAACACTAGTCACTTTAATAATGTTTACATATCTGGCATTACTCATCTCATATGTATGTACTGTTTTCTATACTATTCTATGGTATCTCATTCACTTAATAATGTTTACATATCTGGCATTACTCATCTCATATGTATATACTGTTTTCTATACTATTCTATGGTATCTCATTCACTTAATAATGTTTACATATCTGGCATTACTCATCTCATATGTATATACTGTTTTCTATACTATTCTATGGTATCTCATTCACTTAATAATGTTTACATATCTTGCATCACTCATATATGTATATACTGTATTCTACACTATTCTACTGTATCTTAGTCCATTCCGCTCTGACATCGCTCGTCCATATGTATATAGTCTTAATTCATTCCTACTTAGATTTGTGTGTATTGGGTATATGTTGTGTAATTTATTTTAGATATTACTTGTTAGATATTACTGCACTGTCGGAGCTAGAAGCACAAGCATTTCGCTACACCCGCAATAACATCTGCTAATCATGTGTATGTGACCAATTAAAATTTGATTTGATTTGTTTTGACACCTGTATAAGATGCAGGAAAAGGTGGGGGCAGGGAGGTCCTCAGGCTGAGAGAGAAGGGAGGAAAGTGTAGTCACAAGGCTGACTGGGACACACAAGGCTAAATAGTACATTGAAAGTGGTGGGGAAGCATCCACCTGGGAGGTGTGATCATTGTCAGAAGGAGATGGAGACAGTGGATGTTCTATTTCAGTGCCAGAAATATGTGAGAGAAAGGTAGCGATTGTTATTAGATTTGAGGAGTAATGGGGTTGAAGAGCCAGGATTAAGGGAACTGCTGGGACATCTTCAGGGGATGTAGTATTTAATTATGTATTTCGTTTCGTTGGGGAGACGAGATTATTGGGTAGAATAAAAACTTCACTGTCTCTGGTACACAATCCAGACCGGTTGGTGGCGGTAATGCACCTTAAAGTTGGTTGCCAACCGCCATATAAAATCCACAGAAGAAGACTAATTTCTTCCCATTAGAAACGACAGGCTGTGGTCTATCTTGGGTTAGTTATAAAAATCGTTGTCCAGTTTCCGCTCTGTTTTAGCTATCTAGCTAACTAACAAGCTAGTTAGTTGTTTAGCCGTCTTTGTTTATATTGATAAAACACTCTTATTTTGACACAATTTAGGTCGCCAACCTATCATCAGTAATTTAATAAGTGCAAGTTCGCGAAAAGAAAGAAAGCAACCAGGAAGAATATGGAGGTTGATTTCCCAGAGCAAGACGCTAGTAGCACGGACGACGACGACACGGTCAGCTCTTCTGTATCTGAAGATGGAGACAGCTCGGGTAAGGAATACAGTAAATGTAGCTAGCTAGATTTAACTAGGCCAAATGCAGCTTGCTGTTATGCAGTTTGAAAATGTTTTACGTGTGTGTTAGTACAGTATGCATGGCGATTTTGATTATGGTCTCCTTTATGACGAAAGGGATGCTGCGTGGCCATGTTGCTATAGTTGCTAGCTAGCTACTTCTACTGTGTTTACTGTGTTGGAGTTGTCTGACAGTTGGCATGTTTATTTTGCCAACAGAGATGAACGATGAGGACTGCGAGAGGAGACGAGTGGAATGCATGGACGAGATGACTACCCTGGAGAAGCAATTCGGCGACTTGAAAGAACAGTAAAGACAATTGACTACATTCCAAATTGAATCACTCTTACCAGATTGATTTCTTTCTGATCCATGTTTACGTGCATGTTTAAGCCAAGTTAACTAGCTACTGATGATGCTGCAATATTGACTCACCCCTGTCTATCTCGTTATGACTAGGCTGTACAAGGAGAGGCTCTGTCAGGTGGATATAAAGCTACAGGAGGTCATAGCAGCCTGTGCCCAAGAGTATCTGCAACCACTTGCCAACCTACAGGAGAATATGCAGATCAGAACTAAAGTGGGCGGTGAGTTTCCATGTCACTTTGCCTACACTAGATTGGATACTAACGTCCCACTTTGCATTTTAACTTTAGTTGTGACAGGCGGCTGATGTCAACGTCAGAAACGTTCCTTAGATGACCTACCTACCGGGTTCCTGGGTAGGCTACCTCCAAATATAACTAACCGACATTTGTTTAGAAGGCTGGATCTATCATCGGCACCCACCAGGACAATCTAGAGCCCATCCTGGATAAGCGGATCCTCAGAAAGCTTAGGAGTATAGAAGCCAGCACTAGCCACCCCCTCCACAGTACCTGGAGCATCAGAGATATGGCCAAGACTAGACACCCCCTCCACAGTACCTGGAGCATCACAGTGCTATGGCCAAGACTAGACACCCCCTCCACAGTACTTGGAGCATCAGAGATATGGCCAAGACTAGACACCCCCTCCACAGTACCTGGAGCATCAGAGATATGGCCAAGACTAGACACCCCCTCCACAGTACCTGGAGCATCAGAGATATGGCCAAGACTAGACACCCCCTCCATAGTACCTGGAGCATCACAGTGTTTTGGCAGACATATTTATTTTAGCCAGGTCTAAAGCATAATGTTTCTGCTGATCATTTTTAACACATTTTTAAACCACTGTCAGTCTTCCTGTCCAAGCTTATCAACATGTTGAGTAGAACAGACTGAAATGACATTTTCTTTAACTGCAAATCAGTTCATTATATGCATTAACTGCCTTGTTGCTCTTGTTTTGATTTATTTTATGTTAATTTTGGAGGGGGTGGCAAACATCATTGATGTGATGTTTTGAATGTCTGTGTCCTTGTTGTGTTTTAATGGTGTATTTATTGGTAATGTATGTGTTGGCTGGTGCAATAATATGTCCCCCCTGTGAAATTAATAAAGTACTATCGTATCTTATATACAATGTACTGTTACACTGTAGATATATGGCTCTGTTCTCAGTGACGTCAAACCTTCTGAAGGGTGCCACGAGTAAAGAGATGTTTTCCTTGTCTTGTATCTTCTCTAGGGATCTACCAAGAGCTGTGTCTTGAGTCTGTGAAGAACAAGTACGACTGTGAGATCCAGGCTGCCTGCCAACACTGGGAGGTTGGGTCAATTCAATACGATACAACTTTATTGATCCCCAAGGGCCAATTGTTGGGCCAGTGAATAATGTGACAGTGATCAAACGTGGAATTAAATCATTGTCTCTGGCCCTGTCTGAGGTTTCGGGCTGTAGAAAGCAGTTAGTTTGAATCCTTGTTTTGCCTTGTCTAGTCACATACAGATCAGCAATATGGCTACCTCAAGGAATGAAGGTTGCATGGCAAACTACTGGAAAATAACGTAGAATGCTTTGCAGTTATGCGATCAGCAAAGGTGAATTTTTGTATGTATTGGACCAGGGTCTCTCGCCATGGCGTTGGTAGTACTACAGTACTCATCCATGTTCTGTGTTTCCTCCCAGAGTGAGAAGCTGTTGCTGTTTGACACGGTGCACAGTGACTTAGAGGAGAAGATCAGACGCCTGGAGGAGGACCGACACAGTATCGACATCACCTCAGGTACAGGAGGCTATGCAGAGGCTATAGCCCCGGGCTATATGCAGTACTCTGATCCTGTTAACTATATACAGAGGACCTTGAAGGGCTATTACTGTACAGTCGATAGTAGTTGGAAATGACTTTACAGCCTGTTAATCTAAGTAAATACTATTACTGACACACCTGATTGAACTAAATGAAGGTCATGGAGGGTAGTTGATGGGTTGAATTAGGTGTTTAAATGCAGGGCTGGAGAGAAAAAAATCCTGCATACCCTACAATCTCAGGTATACCAGCTCGGATTGAAAGTGCCTTCACAAATTATTCATACCCCTTGACTTATTCCACATTTTGATGTGAATACTAATGAAATGCACATTGTTATATTTGGTAACACTTGCTTATTTTCCCTCGACTCCAACCACATTCGATTATCATTGAACTGATGAGGGTGGAGCTATGTCTACATAAGGGTGCAAATTCTAAACACACACAAAAGCTCTGACAAAGGCCTTGAGGTCGATATGTAAAGCTTATTAAAGAGCAGTGGGTTTCTTTTCTCATCTTGTGTTAGACTGAATTCAAATTGTATTAAATTTATATTTTTTTCTCTCACCCATCTACAAACGGTATCCCATAATGACAAAGTGAAAACATTTTTGCTAATTAATTGAAAATTAAATACAGAAATATCTAATTTACAATAGTATTCACACCCCTGAGTCAATACTTTGTAGAAGCACCTTTGGTAGTGATTACAGCGGTGAGTCTTTCTGAGTAAGTTTCTCAGACTTTTTCTCTCTTGGATTGTGCAACATTTGCCCATTTATTCTTTTCAAAATTCTTCAAGCTCTGTTAAATTGGTTGTTGATCATTGCTAGACAACCATTTTCAGATCTTGCCATAGATTTTCAAGCAGATTTAAGTCAAAACTAACTTGGGAACTCAGGAACATTCACTGTCTTCTTGGTAAGCAACTCCAGTGTAGATTTGGCCTTGTGTTTTAGGTTATTGTCCTGCTGAAAGGTGAATTCATCTGGTGTAAAGCAGACTGAACCAGGTTTTCCTCTAGAATTTTGTCTGTGCTTAGCTCCATTTCTTTTTTTTAAATCGAGATAAAGCCCCTGTCATTAGTGATTTTAAAAGCGTACCCAAAATATGATGCAGCCACCAGTATGCTTGAAAATATGGAGAGTAGTACTCAGTAATTTGTTGTCTTGGATTTGCCCCAAACATAACACTATTTATTCTGGACAAAAAGTTATTTGCTTTGACACATTTTTTGCAGTTTTACTTTAGTGCCTTGTTGCAAACAGCATGCATGTTTTAGAGTATTTGTATTGTGTGCAGGCGTCCTTTTCACTCTGTCAATTAGGTTAGTGTTGTGCCGTAACTAGAGGTGTCACTACAGACCTGGGTTTGATTTTGGGCTGTATCACAACTGGCCGTCATCGCGAGTCCCATAGGGCGGTGCACAGTTGGCCCAGCGTCGTCCGGGGTTGGCCGGGGTAGCCTGTCATTCATTGTAAATAAGAATTTACTCTTAACTGACTTGCCTAGTTAAATAAAATAAAAATCTGTTTTAAAGTCACCATTGGCCTCATGGTGAAATCCCTGAGCATTTTCCTTCCTCTCCGGTAATTGAGTTAGGAAGGACGCCTGTATCTTTGTAGTGACTGGGTTTATCAATACACCTAAAGTGTAATTAATAACTTCACCATGCTCAAAGGATATTCAATGTCTGCTTTTTATTTTTACCCATCTACCAATAGGGACCATTCTTTGAGAGGCATTGGAAAACCTCCCTGGTGTTTGTGGTTGAATCAGGGCTTGAAATTCACTGCTCAACTGAGGGACCTTACAATTATCTGTGTGTGGGGTACAGAGATGAGGTAGTCATTCAATAATCATGTTAAACATTATTATTGCACACAGACTGAGTCCATGCAACTTATTATGTGACTTGTTAAGCACATTTTTAGTCCTGAACTTGTTAAGGATTGCCATAACAAAGGGGTTGAATACTTATTGCCTTAAGACATTTCAGCTTTTCATTTTTAATTGATTTGTAAAAATGTCTAAACATAATTCCACTTTGACATTATGGGGTATTGTGTGTGGGCCAGTGACCAAAAATCTCAATTTTTTTTAAATTCCTGTTGTAACATAATGTAGAAAAAGTCAAGGGGTGGGAACACTTTCTGAAGGCACTAACTGTCTTGTGGCTTTGCACGCTTCTTGCTTCGTCTCTGCATTCCAGAACTGTGGAACGATGGTTTACATTCACGGAAGAACAAGAAGAAGGATCCCTTCTGCCCTGTCAAGAAAAAGAAGCCTGTTGTTGTCTCAGATATCCTTTCTTTCTACCCGTCTTACTCTATTGATGCTGTATTAGATACTTACTCTATTGATGCTGTATTAGATACTTACTCTATTGATGCTGTATTAGATACAGATACGGTCAGTGCTAATATCAATAAAGAACTTTACCTTTTTACTTAACCCTTTCCCACGTCCATATATTGTTTACATGTTGCAAGACATCGATGTACTTGAAGACTGGACAGCAATACGAAAGGTATTTGAGTTAACCAAATGTAAGTCTTTGTTGTAATTTTGTTAGGGTTGGAATTTAACTTTTCAATCTTGTTCTGTATGCACCACAGGCGGAGCTGACATTAGGGACGCACAGGGTCAAGGTCGATGGTAAGAATCTCAGATTTATGTCTTTCATTTGTTACAGTATCTGGTCCCACATTATATTATATTACATTTCAGATTTTTTGGGGGGGACATAGAATCCCTATTAATTTAATAGAATGACATATAGAATCCCTATTCAGTTAATATAATGACGTGTAGCGTCCCCATTTTTAGTTAATAGGATCTCTATGGGCCCAATAGTAAAGATATGTCATTTATCTTTTAAAATCTATTATTTTGATGTTCCATTAACATAACTAGTCATGATGTTTTCATCTGATTGTCAATCACTTCAGAAGGCTTCTGTAAGCCTGGCTACCTGCGTATATTTGCGTATAAATAATTCCCGCTTCCATACTGTGCACCCGACATTTGATGAATGGAAAAAGTCATCTGTTAAAAAAAATAATATATACATATATATATATACACACACAGTTTTAAGTCGGAAGTTTACATGCACCATAGCCAAATATATTTAAACTCAGTTTTTCACAATTCCTGACATTTAATCCTATCAAAAATTCCCTGTCTTAGGTCAGTTAGGATCAACACTTTATTTTAAGAATGTGATATGTTAGAATAATAGTTGAGAGAATTATTTCAGCTTTTATTTATTTGATCACATTCCCAGTGGGTCAGAAGTTTACATACACTCAATTAGTATTTGGTAGCATTGCCTTTAAATTGTTTAACTTCGGTCAAATGTTTCAGGTAGCCTTCCACAAGCTTTCCACAATAAGTTGGGTGAATCTTGGCCCATTCCTTCTGACAGAGCTGGTGTAACTGAGTCAGGTTTGTAGGCCTCCTTGCTCGCACATGCTTTTTCAGTTCTGCCCATTTCTATAGGATTGAGGTCAGGGCTTTGTGATGGCCACTCCAATACCTTGACTTTGTTGTCCTTAAGCCATTTTGCCACAACTTTGGAAGTATGCTTGGGGTCATTGTCCATTTGGAAGACCCATTTGCGATCAAGCTTTAACTTCCTGACTGATGTCTTGATGTTGCTTCAATATATCCACATAATTTTCCTACCTCATGATGCCATCTATTTTGTGAAGTGCACCAGTCCCTCCTGCAGCAAAGCACCCACACAACATGATGCTGCCACCCCCTTCACGGTTGGGATGGTATTCTTCGGCTTGCAAGCCTCCCCCTTTTTCCTCCAAACATAACAATGGTCATTATGGCCAAACAGTTCTATTTTTGTTTCATCAGACCAGAGGACATTTCTCCAAAAAGTACGATCGTTGTCCCCATGTGCAGTTGCAAACCGTAGTCTGGCTTTTTTTTTTATGACGGTTTTGGAGGTTATTTCGATATAGGACTTGTTTTACTGTGGATATAGATACTTTTGTACCCGTTTCCTCCAGCATCTTCACAAGGTCCTTTGCTGTTGTTCTGGGATTGATTTGCACTTTTCTCACCAAAGTACGTTCATCTCTAGGAGACAGAACGCTTCTCCTTCCTGAGCGGTATGACGGCTGCGTGGTCCCATGGTGTTTATACTAGCGTACTATTGTTTGTACAGCTGAACGTGGTACCTTCAAGCATTTGGAAATTGCTCCCAAGGATGAACCAGACTTGTGGAGGTCTACCATTTTTTTTCTGAGGTCTTGGCTGATTTCTTTTGATTTTCCCATGATGTCAAGCAAAGAGGCACTGAGTTTGAAGGTAGGTTTTGAAATACATCCACAGGTACACCTCCAGTTGACTCAAATTTTGTCAATTAGCCTATATGAGCCTGTCTCTTATACACATCTAGATGTGTATAAGAGACAGGAAATAATCTGTCTGTAAACAATTGTTGTAAAAATGACTTGTGTCATGCACAAAGTAGATGTCTTAACCGACTTGCCAAAACTATAGTTTGTTAATTAACAAGAAATTTGTGGAGAGGTTAAAAAACAAGTTTTAATGACTCCAACCTAAGTGTATGTAAACTTCAGACTTCAACTATGTGTGTGTGTGTATATATATATATATATATATAATGAATGGTAACCTGAATTGATGGATCCACTGTCCGCGCACGTCTCGGCCACTCATTTCTGCCTTCGCAATAATTCACTTATCATCAAAATCATTTTGGAGAGTATTGTCCAGGTTAAGTCCATTTGCCAGTGTTTCATGTAGGTGACATGCTGTAATGCTAAATAACAGTGTAGCAGCAGTACAGTTTCCTTGGCATCTTTGTGTTAATTATTGTGATAGGCTGTTGTTCAACCGGTATGGCGTAGCCCCACTGTTTATTCTGCCGGTACTCCGTCCCGGATCGTACCAGCTTAGTTTCACCCCTTATTTAACACTTTCTGAATGTATGTATTTAGATAGTGTGGGTATATGTTAATACATAGTGCTTACAACTGTTGTACCTTCATTATGACGTGTTTTGTGCTGTGTGTGTGTGTGTGTGTAGTCCCTACGAAAGCTGACAGACACCATCATGTGGCGAGGTCTGAGGAGGGCAGACTGTTCTATGACAGCCAGTGGTAGTGTAGAGGACAGGCCTCGTGTATCAGCAAGAAGGACCAACACCCTACCAGGTGTGTGTCTTGGTGTCTGTGTAGGAAATGTATGTTTTCAAATGGTGGATGTCTTTGAGGTAAGTGTGTGTGTATTTCTGTATGTATATATGCATGTGACGCATTTGAGCGTGGGAGCATGATCTTGTGTGGATATACTGTTGATGTTCATACACTAGATTCAAGTGTTGTAAGTGAATTGGTTTAAGGAGGTATGTAATGTGTATTCATATATTTTATTATCCAATCCTCTCCCGTCTCTCCGCACAGTGCCATAATAACCACCATAAACCATGACGAGGTGTGGTTCAAACGGCTTGACAGCAGCAAGTCCAAACGCTACATCTCTCAGCTGCAGAAAGGCAAATACATCATCAAACACTCCTAATGTCCCTCACAGCCTGCCGTACTCTTTCACCCTGGATAACAGATGATGAACTCCACTGCCATAAAATGTCCTCTCCTTTATGTCAGTGGACTTAACCAAGCCTGGTCCTGGAGAGCTACAGGTCAGGATGTGTAGGGTCAGTGACTGACTAATGCTCTTTGTATGTTAATATGATCTGCGAGGCCAACAAGTGTCATTCCTTCTCTAAACTGGAAATGAGATGAGTGAAATTCTGGTTGTGAGGAGGAGTGGTGTAGTGGGTCTTTAGTGTATTTTACCCCCCTTTTTCTCCCTAATTACTATCTTGTCTCATCGCTGCAACTCCCTAACGGGCTCGGGAGAGGCGAAGGTGGAGTCCGAAACATGACTCGCCAAGCCGTGCTCCTTAACACCCTCCAGCTTAACCCGGAAGCCCGCCGCACCAATGTGTCGGAGGAAACACTGCTCAACTGGCGACCGGGGTCAGCCTGCAGTCACCTGGCCAGCCACAAGGAGTCGCTAGAGCGCGATGGGCCAAGTAAAGCACCCCCCCCGGGTCAAACCCTCCTCCTAAGCCGGACAACACTGGGCCAATTGTGCGCCGTCCTATGGAACTCCCGGTTGTGGCACAGCCCAGGAATGAACCGCGATGCAGTGCCTTAGACCGCTGCGTCACTCGGGAGGCCCCGTAGTGTGCCTTTTTTAACAAGATGATGCCTACAGTCTTGAACTTACTCCGCTCTTCTGGCCGGTGAGAACAGGACGAGGATCAAGTCAAGCGGGTCCATTGGTTGTGACTGGATGGAATGCTAAAGCCTGGTCCTAATGATGCGTTTCCTTCACTGTGAGACCCCCACCTCTTGTAGTGTTCCATGTATAGTCTCATCTTTCATGTCTCTGTTACTATTCTGATAAGGATACACCGCTCTCGCTTTTTCTGTCTTCCCTTTCTTCCTGCCCTCAAGGGGACATGATACCATTTACCTAACCAATGCTGTCAGATGTGTTATCAATTGAAGGAAGGAAGGAAGGAAGGAAGGAAGGAAGGAAGGAAGGAAGGAAGGAAGGAAGGAAGGAAGGAAGGAAGGAAGGAAGGAAGGAAGGATGGATGTTAACTATATTTTAGCATGGCCAAGGTCAGTAGAGATGGGTCAAAATGTCTGGTTGTTGTACAATCACGTCCATGCAATCCCACTCTTTTGCACATGATTGGATATTGTGGGAAAGCATTTGTTTCTGTGTATAAAGTACCACCTGCCAACAGTTTTGCATCTTAAGGTTCTCAACATATTATGAATTGTGTAATGTTACATGCTGTATATATTGGGAGCATCTGCTGTTTTTTTCTCGCAGCCTATGAAGAATTCTACTTATGTCCGTCTGAGTACGATCAGACCAAATGTTTCACTGCCATCAATTGAACAGTAGTCCTGCTGTCTTGAGTTTTTATTTGTAAAGTTTGGATTTTTTTGTGTATTTTTTTATTTTTTGGAAATTAAGGCTCAGTCTACATTACATTTTCTTTTCATGTCATGCGGGAGGAAAATTGGAATAAAATATCATAGTCACAATTCATGTACAGCAAATAAAATATTTAATTTTGTAGTAAACGTGTAATTTGCCTTAGTTTGTAAAGATTGTAGAACCTTGACGCAATCCTATAGAAAGAACTGGATTTACAGCCATTTATTAAAGCAAAATAGTCTGGGTGGAATAGAAGGCCATATCATAATTCCTTTTTACGTTGTCCGTCAGTAAAGCTGACAGCATGTCTAGTGAAGCTAAATCGACTTGCTCAGCACAAGCCATTCCTTCCTGCTCTCTGTCGAGTCCTAGAACAAATTATGTGAAATTATACAGCGTATTCCCTCTCATTGCCAAGCAGGTTCCATAGTGGATTTAAACTGTATACACAACCCAACCCCAAATCACTAGTTATAATCTATATAGCTCTGTTATAGAGGCAAAATTGCCAGGCAATGCTGAACCCAAAGTCAATCCCAAGGTTTAGTCCAATGCACCCCCCCCCCCCCCCCTTCGTATGCTCAGCGTGGCTTTATAATGGCCAAAGTCTGCTCTGCTGTTCAACTGTTTAGCCAGGGTTTTCTGCCAGAGGGGAACTCACTAGATTAACACACTGTATTGGGATCGATGCAGGATCCACTCAAATATCTCACTTATCCCCCTCTGTCCATTCTCTACCTAAGTCCTATACTGAGCAAAAACAAACTCATTAAGTAGCCTTCTAGGTAGAAGTTTACCTTCAGCACAGATCTAGGATCAGTTTATCCTAGCCCCAATCCTAACCTCAACCATTGGAGGTATGAAAGATATCTATCCCTGTATCAGTGGGTAGGGGCAACTTAAATCAAAGCACTCCAAAAAGGCATGTGCTGTATATAAATCCCCATATAGTCTATACGTAAGATAATAAAAACATCCCCATCAAAATCTGTTGGTTTAAGATAGAACTATCTGTCTGTCTCCGTCTACCGCATCCACCTGTGTTGGTCTTCCGCATCTGCGGTGGAAGGTGGCCGAGCTACAGCTGTGTTTGTCAGACTGAGAGATCCCGAAAATCGGTCTATTCACGAAAATGGCTGTAGCTTCCGAACAATTTGGCTTCCCGTTTTGCTCCACCCCCCCCCACACACAAGAACTACGGGGAGGTGTCTGAAGTCGATACCGTGCCAATTTCTGTTTGTAGCGTACGAACCTTTTGGGCTACGAACTAACGCCACTGTGGAAAGGGGTGTACTTATTTTAATTTTAATTATGTACTTAAAAATACTTATTTTCCACCATAATTTGCAAATAAATTCATTAAAAATCCTACAATGTGATTTTCTGGATTTTTTTTCTCGTTTTGTCTGTCATAGTTGAAGTGTACCTATGATGTAAATTACAGGTCTCTCTCATCTTTTTAAGTGGGAGAACTTGCACAATTGGTGGCTGACTAAATACTTTTTTGCCCCACTGTATATCTCACACACACACAGTTCAGGAGATGTGTATATATATCCTGAGCTGTCTTATATATCCTAGATATAGGACAGACACTTCAAAACATTATTCCGTATGATTTTTTAAATAAAACTTTTGCCATTTATGAATGTTATTCATTGGGATTTGGTACTTAAGGCCAAAGTCAAAAAGCTAACTGATCCATAGTATGACGGTCTTAAAACAATTCCATATCTAAGCTTATAACAGGTAGCCTAGTGGTTAGAGTGTTGGGCCAGTAACCGAAAGGTTGCTGGATCGAATCCCTGAGTTGAATCTGTTGTTCGGCCCCCGAACAAAGCAGTTTAACCCACTGTTCCCTGGTAGGCAGTCATTGTAAATAAGAATTTGTTCTTAACTGACATGCCTATTTAAGTAAACATATTTTTGAAATAAACCCCCAATATCTTAGACTAGAGAAATAATATTGCAGTAATACAAAAATCACATTTCTCAGTGCAGTACTCAATTCTGACCAGTTGGTGTCGGCAAAGCTCCATTGTGGTCGTGCTGCACTAGATCAAATCAAATATTGTTTGCCTATGGCTGACCCTATAAAACAACACATTTCACTGTCCCTATCTGGTATATGTGACAAAACCATAATTTCTTTCAACAATGCAGAGAGAACCATTTGAAATAATAGAAAAATAATATCAAGGAATAAATGCACAATGAGTAACGATAACTTGGCTATATACGCAGGCTACCGAGTCCATGTGGGGGTATGAGGGAATTGAGGTAGATATGTATACTGAACAAAAATATAAACGCAACAATCTAATCTATGGATTTCACATGACTGGGCAGGGGCGCAGCCATGGTTGTGCCTGGGAGGGCATAGGCCCAGCCACTCGGAATGAGTTTTTCCCCACAAAAGGGCTTTATTAAAGACAGAAATACTTCTCCGTTTCATCAGCTGTCTGGGTGCATGGTCTCAGACCATCCTGCAGGTGAAGAAGCCGGATGTGCAGGTCCTGGGCTGGCGGGGTTACATGTGGTCTGCGGTTGTGAGGAGCGTTGGACGTACTGCCAAATTCGCTAACATGACAGGGATGTAAACAAATTTGTGAATAACATTTGAGAGGAAGAAGCTTTTTGTGAATATGGAACATTTCTAGGACCTTTCAGCTCATGAAACACGGGACCAAAACTTGTGTTTCTCTTTTTGTTCAGTATACATATGTCAGTGGAGGCTGCTGAGTGGAGGACAGCTCATAGTAATGGATGGAACAGAATAAATGGAATGGTTTCAAACACATGGTTTCCATGTGTTTGATAACATTCCATTCACTCCATTCCAGACATTATTATGAGCAGTCCTCCCCTCAGCAGCCTCCACTGACATATACTCTAAGTGGGGTAAAGTATCTATCCTAACAGGATAGATAAACAGTTACAGCTATTGGCTAACTATTTAACTATCTGCATTGGCCCTTTGAACTCTTTTGACTCATTACATACGTATGATATGAGTCAAAAGAGTTCAAAGGGCCAATGCAGATAGTCCAGGTAGCTATTGGTTAACTATTTAACAAACTTGGGGGTAGAAGCTGTTCAGGTTCCTGTTGGTTCCAGAATTGGTGCATCGGTACCACTTGCCATGCAGTAGCAGAGAGAACAATCTGACTTGGGTGGCTGGAGTCTTTGACAATTTTTTTTGTATTTTTCACCCCTTTTTCGTGGTATCCAATTGGTAGTAGTTACAGTCTTGTCTCATCGCTGCAACTCCCGTATGGACTCGGGAGAGGCAAAGGTCGAGAGCCGCGCGTCCTCCGAAACACAACCCAACCAAGCCACACTGCTTCTTGACACAATGCCCATCCAACCCGGAAGCCAGCCGCACCAATGTGTCGGAGGAAACACCGTACACCTGGCAACCGTGTCAGCATGCACTGCGCCCGGCCCGCCACAGGAGTCGCTAGTGCGCGATGTGAATATGGATATCCCTGCCAGCCAAAGCCTCCCTAACCTGGACGACGCTGGGCCAATTGTGCGCTGCCCCATGGGCCTCCCGGTCGCGGCCAGCTGCGACAGAGCCTGGACTCGAACCCAGAATCTCTAGTGTCACAGCTAGCACTGTGATGCAGTGCCTTAGACCACTGCGCCACTCGGGAGGCCCCTCTCTTTGACAATTTTTAAGGCCTTACTCTGACACGGCCTGGTTTAAGGGTCCTGGATGGCAGGGAGCTCGGCCCCAGTGATGTACTGGGTCGTACGCACTATCCCCTGTAGTGCCTTGCGGTCAGATGCCAAGCAGTTGCCATTCCAAGAGGTAATGCAGCCAGTCAGGATGCTCTCAATGGTGCAGCTGTAGAACTTTATGAGGATCTGAGGGCCCATGCTGAATCTTTTCATCCTCCTGAGGGGGAAGAGGTGTTGTCGTGACTTCTTCACGACTGTGTTGGTGTGTGTGGACCATGTTAATTCCTTAGTGTGTGGACACCGAGGAACTTGAAGCTCTCCACTACAGCCCTGTCGATGTGGATGGGGGCGTTCTCACCCCCCATAGAAGATGAGGGAAGTGGTCCCTGAAACTGATGATGGTTGGGACAGAGGGCGGGAGGGACGCAGGCTGGCGCCTGCTGTGGAGGCACGCTTTCATCACATCACAGCTCCCCGGTCATGTCTGCTGCTGCCAGAGAGAGAGGGAGCGAGAGAGAATTAGAAAGAGAGAGAACAAGAACCAGAGAGAGAGAGAGAAATCCCCATTACCGTGTCAAAGGCAGGTCCTGTGACTGCAGAGCTATTATGGATGAGAGCGAGGCAGGGGTCACCAGGCTCAGAGGGTCAGTGGGATGTGTTTACAGCAACATAGGAGCTAATTGGACCGTGAAAGTGTGACACTCCGCTAAATTACTGATAGTATCCTGTCCCTGTATGTCAAATAAAATAAAACAAATAAAACAAAATAAAATAAAATGTTATTTGTCACATGCGCCTTACAGTGAAATGCTTACTTACAAGCCCTTAACCAACGATGCAATTTTAAGAAAATAGCTATAAAAAAAGTTACGAAAAAGATAAGAAAAACAAATAATTAAAGAGCAGCAGTAAATAACAATAGCAGGGCTATATACAAGGGGTACCGGTACAGAGTCAATGTGTCAATGTGCGTGGGCACCGGTGTCGAGGTAATTGAGATGCAAATAGTCTGGGTAGGCATTTGATTAGCTGTACAGGAGTCTTATGGCTTGGGGGTAGAAGCTGTTTAGAAGCCTCTTGAACCTAGACTTGGCGCTTCGGTACCGCTTGCTGTGCGGTGGCAGAGAGAACAGTCTATGACTAGGGTGGCTGGAGTCTTTGATGATTTTTAGGGCCTTCCTCTGACACCGCCTGGTGTAGAGGTCCTGGATGGCAGGAAGCTTGGCCCCGGTGATGTACTGGGCCGTTCGCACTACCTTCTGTAGTGCCTTGCGGTCGGAGGCCAAGCAGTTGCCGTACCAGGCAGTGATGCAACCTGTCAGGATGCTCTCGATGGTACAGCTGTAAAATCTTTTGAGGATCTGAGGACCCATGCCAAATTGTTTCAGTCTCCTGAGGGGTAATAGGTTTTGTCGTGCCCTCTTCACGACTGTCTTGGTGTGCTTAGTTTGTTGGTGATGTGGACGCCAAGGAACTTGAAGCTCTCAACCTGCTCCACTGCAGTGTGTGTGTGTGTTTGTACGTGTGTGCGCGAGTGTGCTTCCGTTTCTGTGTGTGTGTTTGAATGCGGATGTGATTGTATAAGACAATGTAAAATGTGTAAGTTAACACGTACAGCGTGCTGGGCTTCATCAACACGGGAAGGATTCATCACAATGACTGCACCCTCAAGGGCGATTTATCTTCAGCATGGTAGAGCACAGACTGCACTCTACCAACCAAATGAGTCTCCTGTATCTGTGTCAATGTCACTGGCACTGCCCCAGAGTCCACTCACCCACCGCATTGGCACTCACACCTTTCTGTCTTTCTTATCCAGGATTACCTTTCACCTTGGTGCTACTTTGGAACAAAGGCAATCTCTCAGGTATCTGCCTCACTGTCTGTGTGATACAGAAACCAGGTGTTCCCTGCCCTGCCTGCCCAGTGCAGCCAAGAGTCACCATCACCCTGTCAAATTCGCTAGGCTAGGGCACACAACAGGAAACGGTTTAAAATATTTAGAAATGGAAAACTAAAATGACTGAGAGTTTCTTATTGGAGAAGTCTGGTAGTCCCTCCCTGTTTCAGTCTGTTTTCTTACGTTTGGTGCCTAATGAATACAATCCTGGCCTGGTTAAAGATGAACTGTCATGGCGTCTGTGTCAATAAGCTCCGTCGTTCCTGTCTCTTAAGCGAGGTGAAGAGAAGCTTCTGTATATACTCTAAGTCGTATGTTTATACTGTGAACTGTATGTTTATGCTGTAAGTCGAATGTTTATACTGTACCTTATGTCGTGTGTTTATACTGTAAGCTGTATGTGTATGCTGTAAGCCGTATGTGTATGCTGTAAGCCGTATGTGTATGCTGTAAGCCGTATGCTGTAAGCCGTATGCTTATACTTTAAGTGCGAAGTGGCATATAATAATAGAATGTAAAAAGTGTGATTGGGAAAGCAGCACCTATAACCACCCTATGAAGACAGCCAGGGCAGGGCTGTAGGGTGGCAGTAGTATGGGTACTGTAGACAGGGTTTACATAGCAAAGGTTTCAAGTTGAACATCGTCCCCACAGCACAGTGGTACAGAAACACAGAAATATGGAAAAGTAGTCAAATGTTCTACTGGCTTTGGTCGGCCGTTGAGAGACTGCAGAGGCAGTCAGGCAGTACTGAGTTAGAATTTGTTTCTTTGTTTGTTTTGTTTTTTTAGAGGTGTGCGTGTATTGTGTGTGCGTGTATTGTGTGCATGTGTGTACTGTTTGTGTGTTCGCGTGCATGCGTACTGGACAGTGCAACACAGACTAGTCCTAGTTGGTTGAGTTGGCAGGATGCTGATAGTGCACCTCAGACAGGTAGCTACTCTGTTCTGTTTCTCTGTTTTAGTCTCTCGATCCGGTCTCTGCTGTGTGTGTGTGTGGTGTGTGTGTGTGTGTGTGGTGTGTGTGTGTGTGTGTGTGTGTGTGTGTGTGTGTGTGTGTGTGTGTGTGTGTGTGTGTGTGTGTGTGTGTGTGTGTGTGTGTGTGTGTGTGTGTGTAACTATTCACCCCATTCTTCAAGGCAAAACTGCTCCTGCTCCTTTAAGTTGGATGGTTCCACTGATGTACAGCAATCTTTAAGTCATACCACATATTCAAATCAAATCAAATCAAATCAAATTTTATTAGTCACATACACATGGTTAGCAGATGTTAATGCGAGTGTAGCGAAATGCTTGTGCTTCTAGTTCCGACAATGCAGTAATAACCAACAAGTAATCTAACCTAACAATTCCACAACTACTACCTTATACACACACACAAGTGTAAAGGGATAAAGAATATGTACATAAAGATATATGAATGAGTGGTGGTACAGAACGGCATGGCAAGATGCAGTAGATGGTATAGAGTACGGTATATACATATGAGATGAGTACTGTAAGGGTATGTAAACATAAAGTGGCATAGTTTAAGTGGCTAGTGGTACATGTATTACATAAAGATGGCAAGATGCAGTAGATGATATAGAGTACAGTATAATACATATGAGATGGGTAATGTAGGGTATGTAAACATTATATTTAAGTGCATTGTTTAAAGTGGCTAGTGGTACATTTTTACATAATTTCCATCAATTCCCATTTTTAAAGTGGCTGGAGTTGAGTCAGTATGTTGGCAGCGGCCGCTAAATGTTAGTGGTGGCTGTTTAACAGTTGATGGCTTGGATAGAAGCTGTTTTTCAGTCCTCGGTCCCTGCTTTGATGCACCTGTACTGACCTCGCCTTCTGGATGATAGCGGGGTGAACAGGCAGTGGCTTGGGTGGTTGTTGTCCTTGATGATCTTTATGGCCTTCCTGTGACATCGGGTGGTGTAGGTGTCCTGGAGGGCAGGTAGTTTGCCCCCGGTGATGCGTTCTGCAGCCTCACTACCTCTGGAGAGCCTTATGGTTGTGGGCGGAGCAGTTGCCGTACCAGGCGGTGATACAGCCCGACAGGATGCTCTCGATTGTGCATCTGTAGAAGTTTGTGAGTGCTTTTGGTGACAAGCCGAATTTCTTCAGCCTCCTGAGGTTGAAGAGGCACTGCTGCGCCTTCTTCACAACGCTGTCTGTGTGGGTGGACCAATTCAGTTGTCCGTGATGTGTACACCGAGGAACTTAAAACTTTCCACCTTCTCCACTACTGACCCGTCAATGTGGATAGGGGGGTGCTCCCTCTGCTGTTTCCTGAATCCACAATCATCTCCTTTGTTTTGTTGACGTTGATGTGAGGTTATTTTCCTGACACCCACACTCCGAGGCCCTCACCTCCTCCCTGTAGGCCGTCTCGTCGTTGTTGGTAATCAAGCCTACCACTGTAGTGTCATCCGCCAAACTTGATGATTGAGTTGGAGGCGTGCATGGCCACGCAGTCGTGGTGAACAGGGGTACAGGAGAGGGCTCAGAACGCACCCTTGTGGGGCCAGTGTTGAGGATCAGCGGGGTGGAGATGTTGTTACCTACCCTCACCACCTGGGGGCGGCCCGTCAGGAAGTCCGGACCCAGTTGCACAGGGCGGGGTCGAGACCCAGGGTCTCGAGCTTGATGACGAGTTTGGGAGGTACTATGGTGTTAAATGCTGAGCTGTAATCGATGAACAGCATTCTCACATGGGTATTCCTCTTGTCCAGATGGGTTAGGGCAGTGTGCAGTGTGGTTGCGATTGCGTCGTCTGTGGACCTATTGGGTCGGTAAGCAAATTGGAGTGGTCTAGGGTGTCCGTAGGGTGGGGTGATATGGTCCTTGACTAGTCTCTCAAAGCACTTCATGATGACGGAAGTGAGTGCTACGGGCGGTAGTCGTTTAGCTCAGTTACCTTAGCTTTCTTGGAACAGGAACAATGGTGGCCTCTTGAAGCATGTGGGAACAGCAGACTGGGATAAGGATTGATTGAATATGTCCGTAAACACACCAGCCAGCTGGTCTGCGCATGCTCTGAGGACGCGGCTGGGAATGCCGTCTGGGCCTGCAGCCTTGCGAGGGTTAACACGTTTAAATGTTTTACTACACCTCGGCTGCAGTGAAGGAGAGCCCGCAGGTTTTGGTAGGGGCGTGTCAGTGGCACTGTATTGTCCTCAAAGCGGCAAAAAAAGTTGTTTAGCCTGTCTGGGAGCAAGACATCCTGGTCCGCGACGGGCTGGTTTTCTTTGTAATCCGTGATTGACTGTAGACCCTGCACATACCTCTTGTGTCTGAGCTGTTGAATGCGACTCGATTTTGTCTCTGTACTGGGACTTGCCTGTTTGATTGCCTTGCGGAGAGAATAGCTACACTGTTTTGTATTCGGTCATGCTTCCGGTCACCTTTGCCCTGCGTTAAAAGCAGTGGTTCGCGCTTTCAGTTTCACGCGAATGCTGCCGTCAATCCACGGTTTCTGGTTTGGGAATGTTTTAATCGTTGCTGTGGGTACGACATCGTCAATGCACTTCCTAAGAACTCGCTCACCGAATCAGCATATTCGTCATATTGTTGTTGGACGCAATGCGGAAACTATTCCAATCCGCCGTGATCGAAGCAGCTTGAAGCGTGGATTCAGATTGTGTCGGACCAGCGTTGAACAACACTGAGCGCGGGAGCTTGTTGTTTTAGTTTCTGTTTGTAGGCTGGAATCAACAAAATGGAGTCGTGGTCAGCTTTCCGAAAGGGGGGCGGGGAGGCCTTATATGCGTCGCGGAAATTAGTATAACAATGATCTAGGGTTTTTCCAGCCCTGGTAGCACAATCGATATGCTGATAGAATTTAGGGAGTTTTGTTTTTAGATTAGCCTTGTTAAATCCCCAGCTACGATGAATGCAGCCTCAGGGTGTGTGGTTTCCAGTTTACAAAGAGTCAGATAAAGTTCGTTCAGGGCCATCGATGTGTCTGCTTGGGGGGAATATATACGGCTGTGATTATGATTGAAGAGAATTCCCTTGGTAGATAATGCGGTCGACATTTGATTGTGAGGAGTTCTAGATCAGGTGAACAGAATGACTTGAGTTCCTGTGTGTTGTATGATGATCACACCACGTCTCGTTAATCATAAGGCATACCCCCGCCCCTCTTCTTACCAGAAGATGTTTGTTTCTGTCGGCGCGATGCATGAAGAAACCAGCTGGCTGCACCGACTCCGTTAGCGTCTCTTGAGTTAGCCATGTTTCCGTGAAGCAGAGAGCACGTTGCAATCCCTGATGTCTCTCTGAATGCTACCCGTGCTCGGATTTCTCAACCTTATTGTCAGAGACTGGACATTGGCGAGTAGTATGCTAGGAGTGGAGCGCGATGTGCCCGTCTCCGAAGCCTGACCACGAGACCGCTCGTTTGCCCCTTTTACGGCGTCGCACAGGTCGCCGGCTGGATCAGATCCATTGTATTGGTGGAAGGCAAACACTGGATCCGTTTCGGGAAAGTCAATATTCCTGGTAGGAACGATGATGAGTTGACGTTAATCGTATATTCAGTAGTTCCTCCCGACTGTATGTAATGAAACCTAAGATTACCTGGGGTACCGATGTAAGAAATAACACATAAAAAAACAAAATACTGCATATTTTCCAAGGAACGCGAAGCGAGGCGGCCATCTCATATTCTCATATATTCTCATATTCTCAGTTGGATTGATGTCTAGGCTTGGACTAGGCAATTCCAAGACATTTAAATGTTTCCCCTTAAACCACCCAAGTGTTGCTTTAGCAGTATGCTTAGGGTCATTGTCCTGCTGGAAGGTGAACCTTCGTCCCATTCTCAAATCTCTGGAAGACTGAAACAAGTTTCCCTCAAGAATTTCCCTGTATTTAGCGCCATCCATCATTCCTTCAATTCTGACCAGTTTCCCAGTCCCTGCCGATGAAAAACATCCCCACAGCATGATGCTGCCACCACCATGCTTCACTGTGGGGATGAGGTTCTCGGGGTGATGAGAGGTGTTGGGTTTGCGCCAGACATAGCGTTTTCCTTGATGGCCAAAAAGCTCAATTGTAGTCTCTTCTGACCAGAGTTCCTTCTTTCATATGTTTGGGGAGTCTCCCACATGCCTTTTGGGAAACACCAAATATGTTTGCTTATTTTTATTTTCCGTAAAGCCCAGCTCTGTGGAGTGTATGGTTTAATTAAAGTGGGCCTATGGACAGATACTCCAAACTCCGCTGTGGAGCTTTGCAGCTCCTTCAGGGTTATCTTTGGTCTCTTTGTTTCCTCTCTGATTAATGCCCTCCTTGCATGGTCCGTGAGTTTTGGTGGGTGGCCCTCTCTTGGCAGGTTTGTTGTGCCATATTATTTCCATTTTTTTATAATGGATTTAATGGTGCTCCGTGGGATGTTAAAAGTTTCAGATATTTTTTTATAACCAACCCTGATCTGTACTTCTCCACAACTTTGTCCCTGACCTGTTTGGAGAGCTCCTTGGTCTTCATAGTGCAGCTTGCTTGGTGGTGCCCCTTGCTTAGAGGTGTTGCAGACTCTGGGGCCTTTCAGAACACACACACACACACACACAAACACACACAGTTAGCCTGGTACCAAATACAAATTGAGCCAGACATCCTGGGCATGTATAACCAGACTCCCACACACAGTTGGGTTATATCCAGACATGGCTGCTTCCCACTGTTTTTATCCAACATTATGTAAATGATCAGCTACATGTCTGGATAGGATATGTGAATTATTATGTTGATTATAATTAATGGCCATTTTTGTAGGTTGATACGTTTTTCATTTGGGCAAATCAAGTCTGACATTTTTAAGTGTAAATTATAAACTTTAGAAGCCTTTTAACCTAAAATACACTACAAGGTTGCATTTCCTGGAAAATTCTCAGCAACAAAAGAGTGATCAAATTAAGATCCAACATGTGGAGCACCAGCCCCAGAGCTCTTTTTAAATAAATAAGTACACAAAATAGCTCTCCAACCAACCAGCCCCCATTTAATGTATCTCTTCTCTGTTCTGTTCATTCATTCACATGGCTATATCTCACCACTGCACTGTAAAACAATACACCTCTAACATCCCTTCAGCTTAACATCCCTGTTTTCACCCCCAGGCTCCATCAGCACCGCCTGGGCTCCCTGCATCCACCTCTCATGTAAGCAAGATAGATAGAGAGAGCGAGAATACATACACTGCTCAAAAAAATAAAGGGAACACTAAAATAACACATCCTAGATCTGAATGAATGAAATATTCTTATTAAATTCTTTTTTCTTTACATAGTTGAATGTGCTGACAACAAAATCACACCAAAATTATCAATGGAAATCAAATTTATCAACCCATGAAGGTCTGGATTTGGAGTCACACTCAAAATTACAGTGGAAAACCACACTACAGGCTGATCCAACTTTGATGTAAATGTACCTTTAAAACAAGTCAAAATGAGGCTCAGTAGTGTGTGTGGCTCCACGTGCCTGTATGACCTCCCTACAACGCCTGGGCATGCTCCTGATGAGGTGGCGGATGGTCTCCTGAGGGATCTCCTCCCAGACTGGACTAAAGCATCCGCCAACTCCTGGACAGTCTGTGGTGCAACGTGGCGTTGGTGGATGGAGCGAGACATGATGTCCCAGATGTGCTCAATTGGATTCAGGTCTGGGAACGGGCGGGCCAGTCCATAGCATCAATGCCTTCCTCTTGCAGGAACTGCTGACACACTCCAGCCACATGAGGTCTAGCATTGTCTTGATTAGGAGGAACCCAGGCCAACCACACCAGCATATGGTCTCACAAGGGGTCTGAGGATCTCATCTCGGTACTAATGGCAGTCAGGCTACTCTGGCGAGCACATGGAGGGCTGTGCGCCCCCCAAAGAAATGCCACCCACACCATGACTGACCCACCGCCAAACCGGTCATGCTGGAGGATGTTGCAGCAGCAGAACGTTCTCCACGCGTCTCCAGACTCTGTCACGTCTGTCACATGTGCTCAGTGTGAACCTGCTTTCATCTGTGAAGAGCACAGGATGCCAGTGGCGAATTTGCCAATCTTGGTGTTCTCTGGCAAATGCCAAGCGTCCTGCACGGTGTGGGCTGTAAGCACAACCCCCACTGTGGACGTCGGGCCCTCATACCACCCTCATGGAGTCTGTTTCTGACTGTTTGACAGACACATGCATGGCCTGCTGGAGGTCATTTTGCAGGGCTCTGCAGTGCTCCTCCTTGCACAAAGGCGGAGGTAGCGGTCCTGCTGCTGGGTTGTTGCCCCCTACGGCCTCCTCACGTCTCCTGATGTACTGGCGTGTCTCCTGGTAGCGCCTCCATGCTCTGGACACTACGCTGACAGACACAGCAAACCTTCTTGCCACAGCTCGCATTGATGTGCCATCCTGGATGAGCTGCACTACCTGAGCCACTTGTGTGGGTTGTAGACTCCGTCTCATGCTACCACTAGAGTGAAAGCACCGCCAGCATTCAAAAGTGACCAAAACATCAGCCGGAAGCATAGAACTGAGAATTGGTCTGTGGTCACCACTGCAGAACCACTCCTTTATTGGGGTGTTCTTGCTAATTGCCTATAATTTCCACCTGTTGTCTATTCCATTTGCACAACAGCATGTGAAATTATATTGTCAATCAGTGTTGCTTCCTAAGTGGACAGTTTGATTTCACAGAAGTGTGATTGACTTGGAGTTACATTGTGTTGTTTAAGTGTTCCCTTATTTTTTTGAGCAGTGTATATAAAGACATGTTTAAAGATCCATATAAAAATGTTTGAAGCAAAACATTGGAAGGGGAAGGAAGGGATGTGTCCACGTGGCTTTAAAGGGAGACGTTGTGTTCCCTTTATCTGTCAGGACCAGATGCACAGGGCTGGGGTGTTATGTGTGGTGAAAAGCCTTTAGTGTGAAATGGACAATGATGTAATTGGTTTTGGGTACAGACAGAGACAGACTGACCACAGTGAGCAGACAGACTGACCACAGTGAGCAGACTGACTGACTGACTGTATTACTGAACTCAGCCCTAGCTAGTTCCACTCACAAGACTGGTCATGATGTCCAATGACCTTTCAATGCTCCCTCCACGGTCATACCCCTTGTTGGTCCTAACCTTCTCTTACCCCTCCATTGTCCTAACCCGGACCATGGAGGGGTAAGAGAAGGTTAGGACCACAAAGGGGTATGACCATGGAGGGTTAGGACCATGGATGGGTAAGAGAAGGTTAGGACCACAGGAGAGTCTGGACAATGATGTAATTGGTTTGGGTACAGACAGAGACAGACTGACCACAGTGAGCAGACAGGCTCCGTGGTCCTAACCCTCTCCTACCCCTCTGTGGTCCTAACCCTCCATGGTCCTAACCCTCTATGGTCCTAACTCTCTCTTAACCTTCCATGGTCCTACCCCTCTATGGTCCTAACCCTTCTTAACCTTCCATGTCTACCGCCCTCTGTGGTCCTAACCCTCTCTTAACCTTCCATGGTCCTACCCCTCTATGGTCCTAACCCTCTCTTAACCTCCATGTCCTACCGCCTCTGTGGTCTAACCCTCTCTTAACCTTCCATGGTCCTAACCCTCCATGTCCTAACCCTCTCTTAACCTTCCATGGTCCTAACCCTCTATGGTCCTAACCCTCTCTTAACCTTCCATGGTCCTACCCCTCTATGGTCCTAACCCTTCTCTTAACCTTCCATGGTCCTAACCCTCCATGGTCCTAACCCTCTCTTAACCTTCCATGGTTCCTAACCCTCCATGGTCCTAACCCTCCATGGTCCTAACTCTCCATGGTCCTAAACCTCTCCTAAATCTCCATGTCCTAACCTGTCCTAACTCTCCATGGTCCTAACCCTGTCTAACACTTTCCTAACTCTCCATGGTCCTAACCCTGTCCTAATACCTTTGCAAACGTTCCCATGGTCCTAACCCTCTTCCAACCCTCTTCTAACTCTCCATTCGGTCCCTAACCCTCTCCTAACTTCCATGTTCCTAACCCTCTTCTTAACTCTCCATGGTCCTAACCCTGTCCTAACTCTCCATGGTCCTAACCCTGTCCTAACTCTCCATGGTCCTAACCCTGTCCTAACACTTTCCTAACTCTCCATGGTCCTAACCCTGTCCTAACCCTGTCCTAACTCTCATTGTCCTAACCCTGTCCCTAACCCTGTCCTACACTCTCCATGGTCCTAACCCTGTTTCCTAACCCTGTCCTAACTCTTCCATGGTCCATAAACCCTGTCCTAACTCTCCATGTGCCTAACCCTCTTCCTAACTCTTCATGCCGTCCTAACCCTGTCCTAACCTGTTCCTGACTCTCCATGGTCCTAACCCTGTCCTAACTCTCCATGGTCCTAACCC
The DNA here is from genome assembly GCF_002910315.2 of Salvelinus sp. IW2-2015. Classification (NCBI taxonomy): domain Eukaryota; kingdom Metazoa; phylum Chordata; class Actinopteri; order Salmoniformes; family Salmonidae; genus Salvelinus; species Salvelinus sp. IW2-2015. Next base: position 1,808,422 of record NC_036854.1, read on the forward strand.
TGTCCTTAACCCTGTCCTAACTCTCCATGGTCCTAACCCTGTCCTAACTCTCCATGGTCCTAACCCTGTCCTAACCCTGTCCTAACTCTCCATGCTCCTAACCCTGTCCTAACTCTCATGGTCCTAACCCTGTCCCCAACCTTCCTAACTCGTCCATGGTCCTAACCCCTGTCCTAACCCTGTCCTAACTCTCCATGGTCCTAACCCTGTCCTAACCCTGTCCTAACTCTCCATGGCCTAACCCCTGTCCTAACTCTCCATGGTCCTAACCCTGTCCTAACCCTGTCTAACTCTCCATGGTCCTAACCCTGTCCTAACTCTCCATGGTCCTAACCCTGTCCTAACACTTCCTAACTCTCCATGGTCCTAACCCTGTCCTAACCCTGTCCTAACTCTCCATGTCCTAACCCTGTCCCTAACTCTCCATTGGTCCTAACCCTGTCCTAACTCTCCATGGTCCTAACCCTGTCCTAACTCTTCCATGCGTCCTAACCCTGTCCTAACTCTCCATGGTCCTAACCTGTCTAACCATTCCTAACTCTCCATGGTCCTAACCCTGTCCTAACTGTTCCATGGTCCTAACCCTGTCCTAACTCTCCATGGTCCTAACCCTGTCCTAACTCTCCATGGTCCTAACCCTGTCCTAACTCTCCATGGTCCTTAACCCTGTCCTAACTCTCCATGGTCCTACCTGCCTAACTCTCCATGGTCCTAACCCTGTCCTAACTTCCATGGTCCTAACCCTGTCCTAACCTCTCTCATGGTCCTAACCCTGTTCCTAACTCTCCATGGTCCTAACCCTGTCCTACACTCTCCATGGTCCTACCCTGTCCCAACACCTTTCCTGACTCATCCCATGGTTCCTAACCTGTTACCTAACTGCTCCATGCGTCCTAACCCTGTCCTAACTCTCCATGGTCCTAATCCTGTCCTAACACTTTCCTAACTCTCCATGGTCCTAACCCTGTCCTAACTCTCCATGGTCCTAACCCTGTCCTAACCCTCTCCTGGCCATGCCTTCCTGCTGCTCCAGCAGCACTGAGCTCTGACTCTGACCCCAGTGAACCGGCCGTAGCCCTCCATTATTAAAGAGACGTCTCGTCTCACATGGCAGCGGATAAACACTCTGTTATCATGTAGGATCCAGTGTCTCATTACCACACCAGGGTTAAGGAGTTATTACCTCCATGACTTTAGCTCAGCCCTGCTTGTATCTTACCTGGGTTCAAATACTGTTTGAAATCATTCAAAATACTTTATCTGGGTTTGATTGAGCTTGTCTGGAGTAATAAAACTAATTGGTTGCTAATTGGGCAAACCCCACCCCTCTGGCACTCCAGGCAGGCTAATGTAAACGCTCCAAGTATTTGAAAGATTTGAAATAGTATTTGAACCCCGGTCTGATAGCCTGCCCATTTGTCATCCAGAAAGTGGCAGGGAGCAGACTGATTGGGCCCGAGCAGGGAGAGAGATCTGACAAGCTCCAATCCAGCGGAAACTGAAGCCAGGTTGGTTAGGCGGTGGTGAGTTTCCATGCAGTGCTCTGCATCCCTGCACATCTCAGGTTCTTTATCCATGTTGAGTCCCTGCTATGTCCCCGTGGCAACGCTGAAAAGGCCTTCTTTTATTTATCTGTCTGCTTTGGTGCTAACTCAACGACACAGAGAAAGCAAACAAAAGCTGTCTGTCTGTGTGTGTGTGTGTGTGTGTGTGTGTGTGTGTGGGGGTGTTGAAGTGAAAGAAAGAGGTCTAGTCAGATGGACTAAGGAGCACTTCATAGCCTGAACATACACTGAGTGTACAAAACATTAAGAACACCTGTTCTGCTTGAGTTAAATGCGGAAGACACATTTCAGTTGAATACATTCAGTTGGACTAGGTATCACTAGGTATCCCCCTTTCCCTTTCCTTCCGTGACATAGACGTACCAGGCAGAGAAAGGTTAAAGAAGGATTTTTAAGCCTTTAAACAATTGAGACATGGATTCTGTGTGTGAATGGGCAAGACAAAAGATTGAAGTGCCTTTGAAATGGGTATGGTAGTAGGTGCCAGGCGCACCGGTTTGTGTCAAGAACTGCAACGCTGCTGGGTTTTTCACTCGCAACAGTTTCCCGTGTGTATCAAGAATGATCCACCACCCAAAGGACATCCAGCCAACTTGACACAACTGTGGGAAGCATTGGGGTCAATATGGGCCAGCATTCCTGCGGAACGCTTTCGACACCTTGTGTCCTTACCCTGAAGAATTGAGTCTGTTCTGAGGGCAAAAGGAGGTGCAACTCAATATTAGGAATGTGTTCCTAATGTTTGGTATACATTTTACATTTCAGTCATTTAGCAGATGCTCTTATCCAGAGTGACTTACAGGAGCAATTAGGGTTAAGTGCCTTGCTCAAGGGCTCATTGACAGATTTTTCACCTAGTCGGCTCGGGGATTCGAACCAGAGACCTTTCAGTTACTGGCCCAATGCTTAGTGTATATTGAACGGGAAAAGTCTTCTCTCTTGGTCTGACACTCCATACATCTCTCACAGGGTTGGGTAGGTTACTTTCTAAATGTAATCCGTTAGAGTTACTAGTTACCTGTCCAAAATTGTATTAAGAAATGTTACTTTTGGATTACCCAAACTCAGTAACGTAATCTGATTACATTCCATTACTTTTAGATTACTTTCCGCTTAAGAGGCATTGGAAGAAGACACAAATTTATATTACCAATTGCAGGATAAATCAATATTAAAGTTTACGTAGCTGGCCATATATGGATGTTCAATGTTACTTTATGGGTTGGTTATGTAGGTTTCTTCTAACCCATCGCTTTCTACTACATATAATAATACTATTAAATTATATCTTTACATTAAAAATCAAAGTCTATCAGAATTCCAGTCATTCCAATAAATGTTATACACCTTGATCCTCAAGAATAGGACTTTGAAATATGGAAGTACAGTATAGATTAGCCAAATAGTTTTACCTGAGCATGACCCCAAGACTAAGGACTTATTAGCCAGCCCTACTCTGTTGTTTATGATTTTGTTGTCATGGAGGACTGATTGTGCTCATTGATTTGATTTGAAAAATAAATCCTTTAATGGAATGGCATGCTTTGAGCACTACTGAAAGTGCTATTTACATGTGAAATATGAATGTCGTATGCTGCATTTGCTATCGGCCTGTTTACCTTTTTGTTGGTGACACTTTGATATCTTGATAATATGCAGCTGTTTAAAGGGCAACTCCACAGATGAAACAATAACAAAATGGTTGCCCTGCCTCTTTTGGTAAAGAACTGAGGGATGGGCCTGGAGAAATGTAACCACTCCCAGATTAATAGACAGAGCTATGATTGCAAGGACTGACCATCCATTATGTAAAACATATTGTTTTAACCATGTTATGAGGCTATACAGTGTTTGTTTACATTTGCAATGTTTACAAACATTGTAATAAATAAACGTATATTTTGGGTTCTCATGGAGTGTGACAGTTAAACTAAGCTCGTGAGACATTTATAAATTGTATTCTTCAAGAATCAATGGATTATATATATATATATATATATATATAATTTACAAGTCCAAAAATGGATGTAGCAACTACAGATTGGACATTTAAGTCTATGAAAAGTGTGTCAGTTTGAGCATGTGTCCATTAGGCCTATGGATTAGATTGAGCAATAAAAGCCCCATTTTTAATCCATAGGCTGGGATCCACACTATGCAGCTGTTATTCCATAGGCTGGGATCCTCACTATGCAGCTGTTATTCTATAGGCTGGGATCCTCACTATGCAGCTGTTATTCCATAGGCTGGGATCCTCCCTATGCAGCTGTTATTCCATAGGCCTGGGATCCTCACTATGCAGCTGTTATTCATAGGCTGGGATCCTCACTATGCAGCTGTTATCTCATAGGCTGGGATCCTCACTATGCAGCTGTTATTCCATAGGCTGGGATCCTCACTATGGCAGCTGTTATTCCATAGGTGGGATCCTCACTATGTAGCTGTTATTCTATAGGCTGGGATCCACTATGCAGCTGTTATTCTATAGGCTGGGATCCAACTATGCAGCTGTTTATTCTATAGGCTGGGATCACACTATGCAGCTGTTATTCTATAGGCTGGGATCCCCACTATGCAGCTGTTATCTATAGGCTGGGATCCTCACTATGCAGCTGTTATTCCATAGGCTGGGATCCTCACTATATGCAGCTGTTATTCCATAGGCTGGGATCACATATGCAGCTGTTATTCTATAGCTGGTCTACACTATACAGCTGTTATTCATAGGCTGGGATCTAACTATGCAGCTGTTATTCAATAGGCTGGGATCCTCACTATGCAGCTGTTATTCTATAGGCTGGGATCCACACTATGCAGCTGTTATTCTATAGGCTGGATCCACACTATGCAGCTGTTTATTCTATAGGCTGGGATCCACACTATGCAGCTGTTATTCTATAGGCTGGGATCCTACTATGCAGCTGTTATTCCATAGGCTGGGATCCTCACTATGCAGCTGTTATTCCATAGGCTGGGATCCACACTATGCAGCTGTTATTCCATAGGCTGGGATCTCACTATGCAGCTGTTATTCTATAGGCTGGGATCTCACTATGCAGCTGTTATTCCATAGGCTGGGATCCACACTTGCAGCTGTTATTCCATAGGCTGGGATCCACACTATGCAGCTGTTATTCCATAGGCTGGGATCCACACTATGCAGCTGTTATTCCATAGGCTGGGATCCACACTATGCAGCTGTTATTCCATAGGCTGGGATCCTCACTATGCAGCTGTTATCCATAGGCTGGGATCCACACTATGCAGCTGTTATTCTATAGGCTGGGATCCACACTATGCAGCTGTTATTCATAGGCTGGGATCCTCCCTATGCAGCTGTTATTCCATAGGCTGGGATCCTCACTATGCAGCTGTTATTCCATAGGCTGGGATCCTCACTATGCAGCTGTTATTCCATAGGCTGGGATCCACTATGCAGCTGTTATTTCCATAGGCTGGGATCCACACTATGCAGCTTTGTTATTCATAGGCTGGGATCACACTATGCAGCTGTTATTCTATAGCTGGGAATCCCTACTATGCAGCTGTTATTCCATAGGCTGGGATCCAGCACTATGCAGCTGTTATTCCATAGGGCTGGGATCCCACTATGCAGCTGTTTATTCATAGGCTGGGATCCCACTATGCAGCTGTTTTCCATAGGCTGGGATCCCACTATCAGCTGTTGATTCCATAGGCTGGGATCCTCACTATGCAGCTGTTATTCCATAGCTGGAATCCACACTATGCAGCTTTTATTCTATAGGCATGGGTCCACACTATGCAGCTGTATTCTATAGGCGTGGATCCACACTAGCAGTACATAGCCTGGGATACTATCAGGCGTCATTCAAGCTGGGATCCACTATGCAGCTGCTTATCCATAGGCTGGGATCCTCACTATGCAGCTGTATTCCAGTAGGCTGGGATCCTCACTATGCAGCTGTTAGTTCTATAGGCTGGGATCCTCACTTATGCAGCGTTAGTTCTATAGGCTGGGATCCGATATGCAGCTGTTATTCCATAGGCTGGGATCCACACTATTGCAGCTGTTATTCCATAGGCTGGATCCTACACACTATGCAGCCTGTTATTCCATAGGCTGGGATCCACACTATGCAGCTGTTATTCCAATAGGCTGGGATCCACACTATGCAGCTGTTATTCTATAGGCTGGGATCCACACTATGCAGCTTTATTCTATAAGGCTGGGATCCACACTATGCAGCTGTTATTCTACTAGGCTGGGATCCAATATGCAGCTGTTTATCATAGGCTGGGATCCTCACTATCAGCTGTTATTCTATAGGCTGGGATCCCACTATGCACGTTATTCATAGGCTGGGATCCTCACTATGCAGCTGTTATTCCATAGGCTGGGATCCACACTATGCAGCTGTTATTCCATAGGCTGGGATCCTCACTATGCAGCTGTTATTTCTATAGGCTGGGATCCATCACTATTCAGCTGTTATTCCATAGGCTGGGATCCACACTATGCAGCTGTTATTCTATAGGCTGGGATCCCACTATGCAGCTGTTATTCCATAGGCTGGGATCCACACTATGCAGCTGTTATTCTATAGGCTGGGATCCACACTATGCAGCTGTTTTATTCTCATAGGCTGGGATCCACACTAATGCAGCTGTTATCTCCATAGGCTGGGATCCCACTATGCAGCTGTTATTCCAATAGGCTGGGATCCAACTATGCAGCTGTTATTCCATAGGCTGGTCATCCACACTATGCAGCTGTTTTCCATAGGCTGGGATCCACATCTATGCAAGCTGTGTTCCATAGGCGGGATCCTCACTATGCAGTGTTATTGTCTATAGGCTGGGATCCTCACTATGCCGATGTTGTTCATAGGACCTGGGATCCTCACTATGCAGCTGTTATTCTATAGGCTGGGATCCTCACCTATGCAGCTGTTATTTCTATGGCTGGGATCCTCACTATGCAGCTGTTATTCTATAGGCTGGGATCCACACTATGCAGCTGTTATTCCATAGGCTGGGATCCACACTATGCAGCTGTTGCAAGAGCGCATTTTTCACTGGCTGTCTACTGGTTTCAAAACCAATGATTGATAGGCAGCTTAAACTTCTTGAACTCAACCATTATTGGGTTCAAATACATGTTTAGATTTGTGAACATCCGTAAGGTGCAAACAGCTAAATGAGAGAGCAGCAGCGGGATTCACATCAATGCGCTGTGTAGATATCAATAATACGTGATATCCGTATCGCCGTAGACTACACCAATGATGTCATCCTTACCTCCAAGCATTTATTCAAATTGGATAATCTTTGAATGCCGACAGCAGTCGCACCATTGGAAGACATAGCTTGGACTGTAGCCTACAAAAGCCTATTCCTGCTCTTTTCCCACGATCCATCAAACACATTTGGTGTGTCATCATAGTGGTCTCTGACTTGTGGTCAGACTCGCTCAGGTGATTTTTCAATGCTGATTTGAATGACATTGAGAAAACAGAGAAGTGTCAAAGATTTTTTTTGCAACATCCTTTCTGAATTTAGAAATAATCCTCTAAGTAATCATTTAGTTTTTCAAAAGTATCTGTAATCTGATTACAATATTTTTTGCTGGTAACGTAACGGATGACAGTTACCGTTTTTTTGTAATCCCTTACATGTAACAGATTACATGCAATCCGTTACTCCCCAACCCTAATCTCTCACACTATAAGGTTAGATGTTGACCCCCACTTACACTAAACAGACTCCAGCTCTTTAGCTCTGTACGTTCTTAAATCAGGCTCAGGCTTTACTTTTACTATAGCAGTTTACATTGGCCTGCATGATCCCTCTATTTTCCGCAAAGACTTATTCTAAAGGTCTGAAGGTATATTTAAGCAATAAGACCTGAGGAGGTGTGGTATATGGCCAATATACCAAGGCTAAGGGCTGTTCTTATTTACAACGCAATGCGGAATGCCTGGATACAGCCCTTAGCTGTGGTATATTGGCCATATATCACAAACCCCCGAGGTGCCTTATTGCTATTATAAACTGGTTACCAATGTAATTAGAACAGTAAAAATAAATGTTTTGTCATACACGTGGTATGAGGTCTGATATACCATGGCTTTCAGCCAGTCAGCATTCAGGGCTCGGGCTACCCAGTTTATATACTGTCTGATATACCACGGCTTTTAGCCAATCAGCACCCAGGAGCCAAACGTCTTGGTTTATAATGCTTTATAACTTGTTATAAGCATGTATGAGCCTTTATAATGTCTTACAATATGGCTTTATATGCTTGCTCTTTGCTCTGTGTTTTCAAAAACAAGTGAAAGCCTGTTAATTAAAGGCCAGGCTGGTGTTTGTAGTTAACGACTGATTTCTCCTCATTAGATAGAAGTCAGTAATTAGAGAGTAACAGCACTTATTCTAATCCTGACTCTTCACTCTTCACTCAGACTCCCGGCTGGCTCTATAATGGTAGATGTCTGTTTCTCACTCAGGACTGATGATAATATGGTATTAATTAATCGATGTTGTAGCAGCTGCATTTATCCAAATTGAGTCAACTGTATTTCCTAAAGTATATGTTGAGTATAGGTGGCCCACTCATACCCACAACACGTGGTTTTGTACACACCATGCTTCGTCATCGATATGAGTAATCGTTATCTGTTGCTAATAATTGAATGATGGCGCCGGAGGAGATGACTGCTGTTTTACGAGCTCCTAACCAATTGTGGTATTGTGTGTTTTTTTTCTTCTGTTATTTGTAGTTTATTTTGTACATCATGTTTCTGCCACTGTCTCTTATGACCGAAAAGAGCTTAAAGATATCAGGACAGCGATTACTCACCTCGTACTGGACCAAGATTCTTTCTTCAACGAGTCGGACGCAAAGAATTTACTTCAGACACCCGACAAGGCCCAAATCCCCGTCATTCACATGAAGAAGAGACGGAGATATCGGGGACGTAGTTTGGGGTGCCTTGTAAGGATCTGACGGCGAGTGAGTAATCCCCCTCTACCATCAGTCCTACTAGCCAACGTGCAATCACTGGATAACAAAATGGATGAGCTCCAATCAAGACTATCCTACCAACGGGACATTTAAAAACTGTAATATCTTATGTTTCACTGAGTCGTGGCTGAATGACGACATGGATAACCATACAGCTGGCGGGTTTAACGCTGCATCGGCAAGATAGAACAGCTGCCTCCGGTAAGACAAGGAATGGTGGTCTGTGTCTGTTTGTAAATAACAGCGGGTGCACGGAATCTAATATTAAGGAAGTCTCAAGGTTTTGCTCGCTTCAGGTAGAGTATCTCCCGATAAGCTGTAGACCACACTATTTACCAAGAGAGTTTTCATCTATATTTTTCGTAGCTGTCTTTTTATCACCACAAACCGATGCTGCCACTAAGACCACACTCAACAAGCTGTATAAGGCAATAAGCAAACAAGAAAATGCTCATCCAGAGGCGGCGCCCCTACTGGCCGGGGACTTTAATGCAGAGAAACTTAAATCCGTTTTACCTTGTTTCTACCAGCATGTCACATGTGCAACCAGAGGGGACAAAAACTCTAGACCACCTTTACTCCACACACAGAGACGCATACAAAGCTCTCCCTCGCCTTCCATTTCGCAAATCTGACCATAATTCTATTCTCCTGATTCCTGCTTACAAGCAAAAATTAAAGCAGGAAGCAACAGTGACTCTGTCCAAAAAAAATGGTCAGATGAAGCAGATGCTAAGCTACAGGACTGTTTTGCCATACCATCATAGTGCCCTCAAAACTCATCAATAAGCTAAGGGCCCTCGGACTAAACACCTCCCTCCGCAACTGGATCCTGGACTTCCTGACGGGCCACCCCCAGGTGGTAAGGGTAGGTAACAACACATATGCCACGCTGATCCTCAACACGGGGGCCCCTCAGGGGTGTGTGCTCAGTCCCCTCCTGTACTCCCTGTTCACCCATGGCTGCATGGCCAAGCACGACTCCAATACCATCATTAAGGTTGCCAAGAACACAACAGTGATAGGCCTGATCACCGACAACGATGAGACAGCCTATAGGGAGGAAGTCAGAGACCTGGCAGTGTGGTGCCAGGATAACAATCTCTCCCTCAACGTGATCAAGACAAAGGAGATGATTGTGGACTGCAGGAAAAAGAGGACCGAGCACGCCCCCATTCTCATTGACGGGGCTGTAGTGGAGCAGGTTGAGAGCTTCAAGTTCCTTGGTGTCCACATCACCAACAAACTATCATGGTACAAACACACCAAGACAGTCGTGAAGAGGGCACAGCAACGCATATTCCCCCTCGGGAGACTGAAAAGATTTGGCATGGGTCCTCAGATACTCAAAAAATTATACAGCTGCACCATTGAGATGCATAGTCATTTTACCCCTACCTACATGTACATATTTCCTCGACTAACCTGTGCCCGCGCACATTGACTCTGTACTGGTACCCCCTGTATATAGCCTTTAGCATTTCACTGTAAGGTCTACTACACCTGTTGTATTCGGCGCATTGTGACAAATTATGTGATTTGATTTGATCATCTTATTGTTCATATTGTTAAGGTAGAATGGCTCAGCCTCAGTCACTCATGAATGTCTTACGGCAAAGTGAGCGTACGTCAATGTTGCCTCTCTCATTCTAAATTGGTCCTACTAATCTCTCCAGCGTGTGTGTGTGCACATGAGTGTGTGTTCATCATAGATGAAACCTGCCTTTCTTTGGATCAGAAAACGATCTTATCTGCTTTTCCCTTGCTGCGAGCCTAGCTCGATTAGCCAATCAGACTGAACTGTGAGCCACCCACCTGGTGACTAGGTATGGGTGGGTGGGTGGGTGGTTTGTTGGTTCGGGTGGGTGGGGACGTGGCCAGTGTACACCTGCTGCTAATCAACCTCTTTGATCACACAGGCAGCACTCTGATGACAGCACTAGCAACACATCCATTCTCCATAGACTATCTTACCATGTGATTCCATGTGATGGATTGATTTGACACAGACAGTCTTTCAAATAAACTATTAGATGTTTTCTACCTATTGTCTTCTGTAGCTTGCTCCTTTGTTCGCCTTGGCAACAGCCATAGGAATAGGCTATACTGCACAAACAGATCTGGGACCAGGCTAACTGTAGTGTCAACATTTGACCGGTTTCTGTTCTATTTGAACTGCTATGTCCCTGTGCCTTAAGACAGGGCTTCCCCAATGCAGGCACCTCTTACAGCATCGGGGAACATCCGGGATGTCACATCCCTTCTAGCATCGGGGAACATCCGGGATGTCACATCCCTTCCAGCATCGGGGAACATCCGGGATGTTACATCCCTTCCAGCATCGGGGAACATCCGGGATGTCACATCCCTTCCAGCATCGGGGAACATCCGGGATGTCACATCCTTCCAGCATCGGGAAACATCCGGGATGTCACATCCCTTCCAGCATCGGGGAACATCCGGATTCACATCCCTTCCAGCATCGGGGAACATCCGGGATGTCACATCGCTTCCAGTATGGGAACATCCGGGACTGTCACATCCCTTCCAGCAATCGGGGAACATCCGGGATGTGACCATCTCCAAGTCGGGAACATCCGGGATGTCACATCCCTTCAGATGCGGAACATCCGGGATGTGAGCATCCCTTCCAGTATCGGGGAACATCCGGGATGTGACATCCCTTCCAGTTAATTGGGGGAACATCCGGGATGTGACATCCCTTCCAGCATCGGGGAACATCCGGGATGTCAACATCCCTTCGCAGTATTGCGGAACAATCCGGGATGTGACATCCCTTCCAGCACGGGGAACATCCGGGATTCACATCTCGCGCCTCATCTATTTCTATAGGCACTATACTGTTCATGACACAACACTGTTTCACACCCTCTAGTTGTGCAAGAGAACATTTTGCAGTTTTAAAGCTCATTTTCTTCAAATTCTATACATTTGCCATGTTCTAACATGTATTAATGTGATATTTGAGTGATTCAAACACTACTACAAAATCTATGGGCAAAATAACCTATCTAAAAAACGTTAGCTGACAGGGCTAGTTGATCTGGACATTTACGTTATAAATAGTCTCTAACAGTGGAGGCTGCTGAGAGGAAGAACAGCTCATAATACTGGCCGGAACGGAGCAAATGGAATGTAATTAAACACCTTGGAAATTGTGTTGATGTTTTTAATATCATTCCACTGATTCCACTCCAGTCAGTACCACGAGCCCGTCCTCCCCAATTAAGGTGCCACCACCTCCTGTGCTCTCTACGGTATGCAATAACTGAGGAAAACTGATGATGAACTGCCCAATTTCAAAATGGGGGAGTTTGGGAACCACTGTCTTAAGAGAGAAAAGAGCACTAACACACACTGCGGTTCATTGTCTGTCATTTAACCACAGCTTTAGCTTCACTGTTGTCTTGACCTGTCCTGGGAGGGAATGTGCTGCCTAGTGCCTGCCCTTTTACAACCACCACCACTGTCTGTCTGTCTGTCTGTCTCTAGTCTCTGTCTGTCTGTCTGTCTGTCTGTCTGTCTGTCTGTCTCCTGTCTGTCTGTCTGTCCTGTCTGTCCTGTCTGCTCTGTCCTGTCTGTCTGTCTGTCTGTCCTGTCTGTCTGTCTGTCCTGTCTGTCTGTCTGTCTGTCCTGTCTGTCTGTCTGTTCTGTCTGTCCTGTCTCTGTCTGTCTGTCTGTCTGTCTGGTCTGGTCCTGTCCCTGTTCTGTCTTTGTCTGTCCTTGTCCTGTCTGTCTGTCTGTCTGTCTTGTCTGTCCTGTCTTGTCTGTCTGTCTGTTCTGTCTGTCTGTCTGTCTGTGTGTCTGTCTGTCTGTCTGTCTGTCTGTCTGTCCTGTCTGTCTGTCTGTCTGTCCTGTCTGTCTGTCTGTCTGTCTGTCTGTCTGTCTGTCTGTCTGTCCTGTCTGTCTGTCTGTCTGTCTGTCTGTCTGTCTGTCTGTCTGTCTGTCTGGTCTGTCCTGTCCTGTCTGTCTGTCTGTCTGCTCTGTCTGTCTGTCTGTCTGTCTGTCTGTCTGTCTGTCTGTCTGTCTGTCTGTCTGTCTGTCTGTCTGTCCTGTCTGTCTGTCTGTCTGTCTGTCTGTCTGTCTGTCTGTCTGTCTTCTGTCTGTCTGTCCTGTCTGTCGTCGTCTGTCTGTCTGTCTGTCTGCTGTCCGTCTGTCTGTCTGTCCTGTCTGTCTGGTCTGTCTGTCTGTCTGTCTGTCTGTCTGTCTGTCTGTCTGCTCGTCTGTCTGTCTGTCTGTCTTCTGTCTGTCTGTCCTGTCATGTCTGTTCTGTCCTGTCTGTCTGTCTGTTGTCTTGTCTGTCTGTCTGTCCTGTCCTGTCTGTCTGTCTGTCTGTCTGTCTGTCTGTCCTGTCTGTCTGTCTGTCTGTCTGTTCTGTCTGTTGTCTGGCTGCTGCGTCATGAGGTATTGGATGCATGTCTGATGCTGTGGACACTGTCGGGAGGGAGCTGATAGTACCCAATGGTCTGTCTGAGAGATGATCTGTGCTAGGTACGTATGATCATTGCTGAGGGTACGAGTAGAAAGATCGAGAGAGCTATAACTGTGAGGGTGACGATGCTGAGATGCTAGAGTAGGGATGAGCAGTGAGACTGGAGAAAAGGCGCAACAAAAGATCGAGACCTGAAAGAGGACGTGTATCCATATCACGGCGTCATTGGAGAGCACAAAATGCCTCTACTCTCGAGATCATACTCTCATCTCTAATAGAAAGAGATGGGTGGCGCTGGAGTCGCCTTCGTGACTTGGGTATGCGTATGTGAGTAGTCAGTGCTCGACTCTGCTTCTCAGTTTGATAGTGAGTTCCACAGCAGAACAGACGAAGTCTGTGAGTCAATGGTAGAGAAGCACAGAAGATCCCACGTCCGTAGATCCCATAGTTGGTTTGCGAGCCCGTATTGGCAAGCATAGCCGTGTCATTGGTGGTGATAAAGCCGGCCTAGAACACTCGGGTTGTCGCCCAGCCGCACAGGGCAGGAGTATTGTTTTGAGTTCTGGACCTGGTAAACGAGATGCAGGAATCTGTTTTCAACTCACAAATATTATGTGGTGTGTGTGGTGTGTGCTGGTGTGAGACTTGGTGTTGCTGGATTGTGTTGAAGGCTGAGATGAGTGTGTGCGTGTGGTGGTGGTGGGTGTGATAGAGTGACTCGACATAGCATTGCCATAGGTTATGTGTCCGTGTGTTGGATGTGAATCGTGAATGGTGGTGCTAGTCCGCTAGATGTCTGTGTAGATACCCAGCTGATGGTGTGTGTTGTATTAAAGAGTCCTGACCTCTCATTGTATAAACGTATTCTCTATAAATCTCCCTCTGAAGTGCCAGAAGAAGAACAGATACTTTCAAATGTGGAAGTTTTTATGGCTTCTAAACTCGTTTATTTGTGTAAAGTCGTTAGCTGTTTGAAAGTACTGAACATCATAGCTATGTGTGGTGCTGTGGATTGTGTGGTGTGTAAAGTGTGTGTGTCGCAAGTGAGTGCATGCAGTTGAGTGTGCTGAGACTTGTGTGGTGTGTCGTGGTGAGAATAGTGAAAGTGGAGTGTTAGGTGTATGTGGGTGTTGGCTTGTGTGTGTGGTCTCTGGCTGAGTAGCGTAAAGACGATGTTAGTCGCTATGTGTAGGAGTCTGTTGTGTCTCGTTGTGTGTGTAAGTATGCTCGAGCATCAGATTTGCTTACCCTTGAGTAGTTGTTTGTATGATGGGACGTGGAGTAGCCCTACATTGTTCCTCGTTATAGATGGAGGTAGTAGCTGAAATATAGCAGACGATCAAATAATATATATGAGATTGAAAAGACTGTGTGTGTGACTTTAGATTTATTAATTTGTTGCACAGTTAGTCCTGAGTCTCATGGTACTCGGATTGCTATTTATTTAATGTTTTTTGAGATTGGCTAGAATTCACATTGTAAGTGTCTGTAAATCCATTTACTTGTAATGATGTTGTTCCTTCCAAAATGGCTTCTCTTCTCTATTCTATCGAGTTGTTCTTATTCGTCGTGAGAAGGTTACACGTCATGTGTGTCGCTATACGCAATGGCCCAGTTGTACGTTTGTCTACTGAATACGATATGTATGTACTGACCTATGGCACGTTATCTACCCTTAATGACCAATAAAACTACAAACTGAGTCGGCGTGTCGTAAGAAGTTGGTGGTTTGAGCAAAGAGCCTCTGTGACTTGCTCACAGTTGAGGAGGGGGTTTTTTTACCCTTAAACTGTTATGAGGTTTTGGTTAAACGTTATTTGGGGTGAGCATGTAGAACTTAAATGAGAGTGTGAAGTGTAACAGTCGAGGAGTATACTAATCGAAATAACACGCGATGGTGTAGTTGGAAGATCTATGGGGAGTGTTAAACCTAAAAAGTGTAGAGAAGAAGGGAGTGAGTTAATAGGAGGGAAAATTTAAACTAAAGAGTACCAACTGCTCTTGTTAAGTTGGGCCTGTGATATCTAGCTAGGCTTTTGCACACTCATTAGTTGGGCTCGTAGTGGGAGAGTTTGACTTCTAGCTAATAAGGGTGTCTCAGTTCTGGCAGAATGATTGGTACGCTTATGGGCTGTAGTCGGGCTTGGCAATGCATGTGTGGGGTGTCCTAATGTTGAGAGAGGCGTTACAACCATAAAGTTGTGAATCGCGTTGCCGCTTAGGTTGAGGGTTTATCTAGATAGGAGAGATGGTTATAGAGTGAATGGGCTGTCCAGAGAAGAAGTGTATCTGACAGGGTGTTGTGACCCAAATGTGTGGTGTTTTGGGTGTGTGTGTGTGTGAAGCGTTTCAAACTGTATTTGGTGTGTACGAGTTTTTTAATTGTTTGCCTTACTAGGTGGGTGTAGGTGGGGCTTTACCTAGATGGGTGTAGTGGGGTTACTGAAGCCTGCACGTGGGAGAACATAGGAATATCACAGGATGACAGGCAGAGTTATGTGGTGTAGGTGGGAATTAATGAACACTGATAACAGAGACTAATGGACGCTGGGGAAAGTAGGGTACTACTAAGGTGGGTGTAGTGGGGAAAAGGTGCAGCGGTACATATTAGTAGGGATGGAGTTGTATAATTGGGAAGCTTACGGTAGGGTCCGCGGTAACGATGGTTGGACGGAGGTGTATATGGTGCACGTCATGCAGGTATACTGAGCATGTGGCGCTGGTGATCGCTAATGAGGCACGTGAGGGAGGGAGTCTACCTAGGGCATGAGGATAGTATAGGGCTGGAGAACGATGACGTTAGGAGGAGGCTGTGAATACGTGTTCTGCGCGCAAGCTCACTGTAGTCGCGTGTATCCCAAACTAGTAGACGCAGAAGGCGATTGTGTGAAAACAGGGGCACATCCGTCAACGGTGTGGTTGATAGGCTGTGAAGGAGGGTTCACTAGCATGAGATGGGCTTGTAGGCTTGGCGTGGGTATCTTAGAGGTATAGGGAGGTGCTATGGTGGGAGAGTTGACATAATGAGATGGTGTATCGCGGCGTTATGACTAGGTGGGCCGTGGTAAGTGGGGTTACTCTCTAAGGTAGCGAGATCTCGCGCCAAGTTCAAAAAGGGCAAAGCGCCGTAATACGGGGCTATGGGTAGTATCGTCATCTCTGGCTGCTGGTCGCTCGTGCATGAATGTGTAGCAGGGGTCTTGGCGCAAAACCAGTTTCATACAGTAGTACGAGATTAGGGAACTAGGCGACAGTCGCGGGAGAGGTCTGGCTCAGTCTGGAGGGTGACATACTAAGGCGTTTGCGAAGCGCTTGTAGTGGGTTACCATAGACAGAGGCTAGAACTAACTTCTATGGGTTTGTAGCTGTGGGCTTGCATACTCGAGACGTCAAAATCGGTATGGACAGCTTGTAGTGGGGTTAATAAGAGTAGGGTGTAGTGGGGTTACTAGTGGATGGGTTGATAGTGGGGAGCAATCCTAGCAGTCGCGTGTGTCCTGCGGTGGAGGTATATGTACGAAGGGTG
>NC_036854.1:1825305-1828815 GCF_002910315.2 Salvelinus sp. IW2-2015
TTACTAGGTGGGTGTAGTGGGGTTACTAGGTGGGTGTAGTGGGGTTACTAGGTGGGTGTAGTGGGGTTACTAGATGGGTGTAGTTGGGTTACTAGATGGGTGTAGTAGTGTTATGGATGTCCCCTCAAATTCACTCAACAAATCCCAAAAGATCCATAGAGTGTGTTATAATTGTCTTGAAGGACAGATATTCAAGTATGTTTGATTGTTTAATTATGTTATACGGCATTGCGTAGGCCCTTAACACAGCTTCATAACAGATACATTCTAATCATCATCGCTGAGGAAGTCAAATCAGATATTCCCAGAACATCCTTGATGCTGTATCACGTTAGTCCTGTCCTCTCCTCTCCTGTCCTCTGGTACTGTATTATAATTGTCTCTACAAGACTGGTCCATTCCCTCCATCCCTCCTTCCCTCCATCCTCTGCCTCACTGCAAGGTCTTCTCCAGTCTGCAATGGGCAACAGCTGGTGCACTTGTGAGTGAGAGAGAGAATCCCAGGGTACTGTGCGGTAAAAAAGGGGGGAAATCCCTGGCAGGAGGATTCCAGCTCAGCACCTTCTCTGACCGCGTACACACACTCACACAAACACATAAACATACATAGACACACATAAACAGATAGACACACACACACTACCTCTCTGCAATGCTGCCTGAGGTTTATCCCCAGGAAGAGCTGCTGACGCTGCTGCAATACTCTTTCATCTCTCTCTCTCTCTCTCTCTCTCTCTCTCTCTCTCTCTCTCTCTCTCTCTCTCTCTCTCTCTCTCTCTGTGTGTGTGTTTGGTCGATTGTATTACATAAGGGACATAGGGAGTGTGTGATGGGGGAAAGGGGAGGGGGGACTAGAGAGTTTTAGGTGCACTTCAGACTGTTGATGTTAACATCACCATAGCTCCATGATATACATAACCTATCAAAGTGATGGAAGGCCCCATGGTGGACGTAGTCCCTATGGTGCAAACATGAACACAGTGGTGCTGGTAGGCCCCATGGTGTAGATGGGCCCCATGGCGCAGGTAATCCATGTGTTGCAGATAAGCCCTGTGGTGGTGGTGGGCCCCACGGTGCAGGTTCTCCCCATAGTGCAGACGTACTTAACAATGTATGAGCTCTACAGAACTGGTGATCTATACGCCACTAGCCATAGATGGTCGGATAACACTGCTGGTGCATGCACACACACACACACGCGCGTACGTACACACATGCACACACACACACACACACACACACACATGTACGTGTACACACACGCACACACACACACGGAGGGAGAAGATTGTTCCTGTTCTGACAGTCTGGCCATTATTAAAAGCTGTTTTGTATTGCCTCAGCCTGGCGTTTTGCTTTTTCATTAGAGGGAAAGTTATATCATCGCCTGTGAATATTGCATGAGTTCAGAGGCACTGTTGTCGTGACAGTGTAGCAATATCTCACAACAATCAAAGATGAGTGTAGTCTCATAGGTACATGGAAGAAAGGACAATAATGAAACAAGGAAAAGCCCCAAAGGAGACGTGTACCAGTAAGGAAAAATGAAGATGACGAGTACCAGTAAGGAAAAATGAAGATGACGAGTACCAGTAAGGAAAAATGAAGACGACGAGTACCAGCAAGGAAAAATTAAGACGAAGGGTACCAGCAAGGAAAAATGAAGACGACGAGTACCAGCAAGGAAAAATGAAGACGACGAGTACCAGCAAGGAAAAATTAAGAGAAATATAAAGAGAAATAAACGGTAAGACAAACAGAACTTGCGGAGCGAGGGAGAGGGGGGAGAGCAATAGACAAATAGAACAGGGGGAGATGGGGGATTAAGAGAGAGCAATAGAGATGGAGATATATGGAGAAAGAGTGAGATGGAGAGAGAGAGGGAAGCCCTTGTGATGAAGGGAGCTCTGCATGGTCATAAGTCACCCCAGAGAGAGAGAGACTTTTATGGTTGTGGGGTCTGGGGTCCTCTCACCAACCAATAATTCACAAAATGGGGCAGAAATCAGAAAAGAGCAATTCAATTCTACAACCACCTAAAAGGAAGCCATTCCCAAACCTTCCATAACAAAGCCATCACCCACAGAGAGATGAACCTGGAGAAGAGTCCACTAATCAAGCTGGTTCTGGGGCTCTGTTCACAAACACAAACAGACCGCACAGAGCCCAAGGACAGCGTCACAAGTAGACCCAACCAAATCATGAGAAAACAAGAAGATAATTACTTGGCACATTGGAAAGTATTTACCAAAAAACAGAGCAAACTAGAATGCTATTTGGCCCTAAACAGAGAATACACAGTGGCAGAATACCTGACCACTGTGACTGACCCAAACTTAACGAAAGCTTTGACTATGTAAAAACTCAGTGAGCATAACCTTACAATTGAGAAAGGCTGCCGTAGGCAGACCTGTCCAATGTATGACCATATTAGAGACACATATTTCCCTCAGATTACACAGACCCACAAAGAATTGAAAACAAATCCAATTTTGATAAACTCCCACATCTATTGGGTGAAATACCACAGTGTGCCATCACAACAGCAAGATGTGTGACCTGTTGCCACAAGAAAAGGGCAACCAGTGAAGAAAAAACAGCATTGTAAATACAACCCATTTTATGTTTATTTCCCCTTTTGTATTTTAACTATTTGCACATCATTATAACACTGTAATATAGACATAATATGACATTTGAAATGTCTTTATTCTTTTTGTTTATTATTTATTTCACTTGCTTTGGCAATGTAAACATATGTTTCACATACAAATAAAGCCATTTGAATTGACTTGACTTGAGAGAGAAAATATAGATTTAGAGTTGGATAAACTTGGATTTCACAAGGACACATACAGGATGCCAATATGTTATATAAGTTGATATGGGATGACTAGGGAATAGAGATGTTATATAAGTTGATATGGGATGACTAGGGAAGAGAGATGTTATAGGTTGATATGGGATGACTAGGGAATAGAGATGTTATAGGTTGATTTGGGATGACTAGGGAAGAGAGATTGTTTATAGGTTGATATGGGAATGACTAGGGAATAGAGATGTTATAGGTTGACTGATGGGATTGACTAGGGAAGAGAGATGTTATGGTTGATATTTGGGAAGTGACTAGGGAATAGAGAGATGTTATAGGTTGATTTGGGAATGACTAAGGGAATAGAGATGTTATAGGTTGATTTGGGATGACTAGTGAATAGAGATGTTATAGGTTAGATTTGGGATATGACTAGGGAAGAGAGATGTTCATAGGTTGCATTTGGGATGACAAGGGAATAGAGGATGTTATTACGGTTGATATAGGTTGATATGGGATGACTAGTGAATAGAGATGTTATAGTTGATTTGGGATGACTAGGGAATAGAGATGTTATAGGTTGATATGGGATGACTAGGGAATAAGAGATTTGTTATAACGGGTTGGTGATATGGGATGACTAGGGAATAGAGATGTTATAGGTTGATATGGGATGACTAGGGAATAGATCGGTGGGA
>NC_036854.1:1831511-1860835 GCF_002910315.2 Salvelinus sp. IW2-2015
TTCAGTGCTTCTCCCCCTACTCCAGCCGCACCGCACTGTGTTGCTTCATTTACACCTGAAAAATTGATGTTCTTAATTTAACCCCTGGGGAGCTAGGATGTCACAGCAGGAAAGAGGGATATGAGGAGTTACTGAGTGAGTGTGTGTGTGTGACTTCCCCGAATTGGTCCTCTCCTTGTTCGGCGGTGCTCGGCGTCGATCACGGTTTCTAGCGCCACCAATCCACTTTCATTTTCCATTTGTTTTGCTTCATTGTACATACCTAGTTTCCATTCCCAATATTAGATGTTTCCTTATTTAACCCTCTGGTTCCACATGTTTGTGCATGTTTGTTCGTTGTAAGTTGTCTGTATTTGTGAGCTTGATTATATTTCTTTTGGATATTGTTGTTTGAGTAAAGTTACGTGAATTACTCATCTCTGTGTCTGCCCTGACTCCTTTACCTCTACACCTAGACGCCTTACAGTGTGTTTGGGTTGTGTTGTGTGTGTGTGTGGTGTGTGTGTGTGGGTGTGTGTGGTGTGTGTGTGGTGTGTGTGGTGTGTGTGTGTGTGTTTGTGTGTGTGTTGTGTGTGTGTGTGTGTGGTTGTGTGTGTGTGTGTGTTGTGGTGGTGTGTGTCGTCTTTAGCTATTATTGCAGCATGTTTAGCTATTAAATGAATGATGGATAAATGGTAGCATGTTTGGCTATTAAATGAACGATGGATAAATGGTAGCATGTTTGGCTATTAAATGAATGATGGATAAATGGCTAATATTGTTTTTGTAGCGGGAAGAAGTGGTGCAGCACGTAGCCTAACGCACAGTTTCCCTGGTCCTGGGGCCCCTCTGGGTACACATATATGTTTCTACCCTAGTAGCACTACACAGCTGACTCAAATAACCAATTCATCATCAAGCTTTGATGATTTGAATCAGCTGTGTAGTGCTTGGGGAAAAAAACTAAATGTGCCCAGGACTGACTGACTTTGAGAAACCCTGGCCTAGCGGTTAAGAGTGTTGGGCCAGTAACCAAAAGGCCGCTGGTTCGAATCCCCGAGCCGCCAAGGTGGAAAAATCTGCCGTTCCCCAGAAAATGTTCTGTCCTTGAACAAGGAAATTAACTCCCAAAAACAACTGCTTCCCAGCACTGATGACGTTGACATCGGGCAGAGCCCACACCACTGATTCAGAGGGGTTGGGCTAAATGCAGGAGACACATTTCCATTGAATGCATTCAGTTGAACTGACTAGGTGTCCCCTTCCCCCTAAAACAGTCATGTCAGAAAAGGAGAGACATGCCCTGCAATATAATTATGATTTAGGCCTATAAACACATTAGTCTACATGCTGCCATGCGATCTCCTTACCAACAGCAAACTCATGCCTACTTTATGTTTTTATTAGCCAACCATTATAAATAATTCCTGTGCATCAAACTACTCAATTTCCCTCAAAATAACAATATTTGCTTGCAATACAATTGATCAACCACTAGAAGTTGTGCATACGCATGGTCTGAGATGTGTGTGGATACGCACATTTTCCAGTCAGATACCAACCAAAACTGGTGCACGCAAGGTTTAGATTGTTTTGTGCACACACGTCTTTGATGAATGAGGCCCTTGGTCATAGCCGCGGGAAGTAGGAGTGCTGCTTCACCACCTGATAAATCACAATTAAAAAATAATAAATATTAAAAATATATATATTTTCCCACTAAAGTTATTACTCCTCACTCCCTGCCCTGCCACACTGGCCGGTTGTCAGTAGTAGGGTATTGTTCATTGTCACGTCCACTGGTTTTGTTCATGGTATAATCAGTACCTCCATCTGTCCACAATCAGTACTGGAATTTAGAGTAGTCTAACAGCTCTCTGTGAGTGTGAGTGGCAGGTCTCACCACTAGCATCAAGCTAACCAGGAGGCTCATAGGCTGCACCACACAACCATGAAATGGAGCCTTTAGTTAACTGGTCCCTATGGGGTGAAGGTGGTGTCACGCCTGCTCCGGCTCCCCCTCTCTGGTGCGTGAGGGCGCCAGGCTGCCCTTCACTACGCACACCTGTCACCACCATTACGCGGATCAGCGCTCATTGGACTCATCCTGGACTCCTTCACGTTGTTGATTGCCCCCTCTATATCTGTCTGTTCCTCAGTTTTGTTCCCTGCGTCAGCATTATTGTTGTAATGTCCGTTTTGGTCCCTTCATCCAGATGCTGTTCTTGTTTTGTTTGATGTCCGTCTTCCATTAAATGTTCACTCCCTGTACTTGCTTCATCGTTTCCAGAGTCGGTCCTTACAGGTGGGTTGTCATGGAGCCTTTAGTTAACTGGTCCCTAAGGGGTGAAGGTGGGTTGTCATGGAGCCTTTAGTTAACTGGTCCCTAAGGGGTGAAGGTGGGTTGTCATGGAGCCTTTAGTTACTGGTCTTAAGGGGTGAAGGTGGGTTGTCATGGAGCCTTTAGTTAACTGGTCCTAAGGGGTGAAGATGGGTTGTCATGGAGCTTTAGTTAACTGGTCCTAAGGGGTGGAAGTGGGTTGTCATGGAGCCTTTAGTTAACTGGTCCTAAGGGTGAAGGTGGGTTGTCATGGAGCCTTTAGTTAACTGGTCCCTAAGGGGTGAAGGTGGGTTTGTATGGGAGTTTAGTTAACTGGTCCCTAAGGGGTGAAGGTGGGTTGTCGACCTCAATTTATTACTCTGCTGGTGCTCCAGTGGTGTCAGCTGTGTCAGTGTGATTGAGTCATTCTGTCTTGTGGCTCCTCTACATGGTTCTTAGAACACATTTTCGTCCCAGATGGCGGTGTATATTACCAGATGTCTACAATGCTAGGAGATGTGTTTAATATATCAAACCACAAACATGATGTAACAATCCTATAGGCCTCATCTAAGCAGAACAGAACATGTGTGGATCTGGAATCCACATAAAATGAATGTGCACATTCTATAGCCTATTGAGGTTTGGTCTGTATGCTAAAGAATGATGCATGCTAGCCCTTTCATGGACAGAAGCAGAGCCAGTCCACTGTATGGAGAAACATGTGCTCAAACTCCTATCAGTACTCATGGAAATCTCTAAAACATATAAGGTCAGAATGGAGCTGGGCTAGCCTGTGGGGGGTGGACAGACAGACGAACTGTAATCATGAGCCAAATATGGTTAAACAATGTGGTTACGTCTTCTTTGACTTGTAGGTAATATTGTAGCATGGCGAACCGACCCCTTGTCTCTATTACTGTGGCGTTTGAAACATTAACAGGTTAACCTGGGTTTGCCTTGCCTTACTAGGACAAGGTTGCTACAGCACAGAAGCTTCTCTCTCCAGTTGAGGCTTATTTAACCTCCCACTTGCCTTTTTCAAAACCCCAACAGCATGCGGCTGTTGCCTAGCAACTCCCTCAGATGTAGAGCGAGAGAAAGAGGAAGCCCAGCCGTAGATGTGTATGTATATCTGGGGCTCCGTGAGAAGGAAAACAGTGGTGTACTTTCCTTTTACTGCAAGGCTCAAATGTTGCTGTGTGGTGAGTGGTAATGATGAGTGGTAATGCTGTGTGGTAATGCTAAGTTTAACACTGTCACATGACACTTTAGCCTATAAAGGATAAAGAGTGATGTTGAGTAATTGAGTTTGCTAGGACTATTATTGAAATATGCCAAATGGATCTTTATCAGATATTATCCAATATCATTTGATATTTGGCAATAGATAAAAACCTGTCACGTGTGGTCAAACACGACATCTTATCATGTCCCTAAAATAACCACACGAGAAACCCGGTCAAAGTCCACGGTATTTTTTTTATTTGAAAAAAAGAAGAAAAAAGAAATGAAGACTAGCATGTACAACTTGGAATGAATGTAAAGTGAACTCAGATGAACAGTGGATAAGACTCGTGCTGAAACTCCTACGTACAGAATGCATACTGCAGGTAAACACAACCTCTCCACACTCCTGTCCGAGTCGAGAAAACTGAAGAAAGCAAAAAAGGTGAATCTCCCTTAGAGCCAGAAAGATGAAAAAAACTAAACTTAGCTCCACCATAAGCCTCCTTATATCCCTCCTATTCAGAACAGGTACACACACATACATAACGTGGACCTCCAAATAACATAACAAAAAAAAACAAACATGCCAAACATTTTGAAAATGTAATATATTTTTTAAAATATATATATTTTAAATCTAACATACAAGTAAGTTCCATTCAGCTTTCAGCTTGAATAAGAACCATTTTTCCTTTCATATACCATATCACTAGGATTCCTCTCCAAATACAACTGTACCAGACCAACGATGCCCCTGTGGAATCAGCACGCTCTGATTGGCTGCAGGGAGTGCTCCAGTCACAAGCTGCATGCATAAGGACCAGAAAACCGAGAAGAGAAAGAGAGACGGCCAGACCAAACAATACCACTAGCAGATAGATGGAACCTGGAAGGGGTTAGAAGGTTCCATGGGATCCAAATGCCTTGCTTCGCTTTGAAGGTAGTTATTACAGGGTTTGTATTTGCATCTGTAAAGTACTAATGCTGAAGTCATTTTTTGGGGGACAGGGTCACTAACCATATCATGCAGACACTTTTTCTATACGTTTTATATCTTTTTTTTTTCTCTGTGTGGAAAGAGATTTTATTTCAACATTTTATTATTTTTCTATAGAGAAACAGTATGAATAAATGAAAACAGTTTTTTCCCCAACAGGTAAGTAAAACATAATTATTTTTTTTCTCTCTAAGAGGGAACAGGGCAAGTCGGGCGAGGTTCACTTTGCAGTCATCATCTGTACAAACTCTGTAGGAGAGAGAGAGACAGACAAAGAGAGAACACAAAGACAAAGATTAGGAACGTACTGTAGCTCATTGGGCCCCATTAGCCCAGGACTAGGCGGGGCAGTCACCTGCTAAATTGTTTTATTCATTTTTCTTTTACATCAAACAGTGTAGGAACAGAACACACATCATTCTAATTAATGTCCCGTTTCCAAACAGCTTCCATGTTCATCTCATTAAGCTTATTTCATTAAAAAGTCACTGCACTGTGAATAAAACACAACCACGTCCAACCAAAATAAAATAAGTCTTTCAAACGCTTATAGAGAACATACTGTATGGTGTTTAATGGCACAATGCGGGAGGGAGGAGGGAGTATGGAAGCCAAGATGTATGGACTGTTTATTGTGTCGACAGCTTCTACTAGAATATTAGAACAGTGTAATGCTCTGTCTCCTTCTAGAATATTAGAACAGTGTAATGCTCTGTCTCCTTCTAGAATATTAGAACAGTGTAATGCTCTGTGGGAATAAGAGTGAGAGGAAGAAAGAGAGAGGAGAGAGAAAATTACAGAAAGAGAGAGAGCGACAGAGAGACAGAGACAGAGAGAAAGAGAGAGAGAGAGAGCACAAGAAAAAGAGTAAAAGGCTGCCTTCTAGCATGGTGACGATGATTCATTCAAATGGCCTCATGGCATCTCCATCTTGGAACGGTTCTATCTAAGGGGTGAGAAGGGAGTGCTGTGGGATTATTAAAGATACTCTTTGAAGAGGTAGGGTTTCATGTGCTTTCAGAAGATGGACAGGGACTCTGCTGTCCTAGCATCAGGGGGAAGCTGGTTCCAACATTGTAGTGCCAGGACAGAGGAGAGCTTGGACTGGGCTGAGCGGGAGAAGACCAAAAGGTGGCTCGGGTTGGGGTGTAGGGTTTGAGCAGAGCCTGAAGTTAGAGAGGGGCAGTTCTTCTTGCTGCTCCGTAGGCAAGTACCATGTTCTTTTAGTGGATGCGAGCTTCAACTGGAAGCCAGTTGAGTGTGCGGAGGAGCGGGATGACATGGGAGAATTTGGGAAGGTTGAACACCAGGCAGGCTGCGGTATTCTGGATGAGTTGCAGTGGTTTGATGGCACAAGCGGGGAGCCCAGCCAACAGTGAGTAACAGTAGTCTAGACGGGAGATGACCAAGTGCGTGGATTAGGACCTGCGCCGCTTCCTGTGTGAGATTGGGTCGTACTCTACGGATGTTATAGAGCATGAACCTGCAGGAGCGAGTCTCTGCTTTGATGTTTGCAGAGAATGATAGGGTGCTGTCCAGGGTCACACCAAGGTTCTTTGCACTCTGGGAGGGGGACACCGTGGAGTTGTCAACCATGATGGAGAGGTCTTGGAGCGGGCAGGCCGTCCCCGAGAGGAAGATCTTGAGTTTGGTTGAGCTTGAGGTAGTGGGCCGACATCCAAGCTGAGATATCTGCCAAGCACGCAGAGATGCGTGTCGCCACCTGAGTGTTAGAAGAGGGGAAGGAGAAAAGTAGTTGAGTGTCATCCGCATAGCAATGATAGGAGATCATGTGAGGATATGACGGAGCCGCGTGACTTGGTGTATAGAGAGAAGAGGAGAGGGTCTAGAACTGAGCCCTGGGGACACCAGATGTGAGAGTACGTGGTGCAGACACAGATCCTCTCCATGTCAACTGGTAGGAGTGGCCTGCCAGGTAGGATGTAATCCAGGAGTGTGCAGAGCCTGAGACTCCCAGCCCTGAGAGGGT
The DNA here is from genome assembly GCF_002910315.2 of Salvelinus sp. IW2-2015. Lineage (NCBI taxonomy): Eukaryota > Metazoa > Chordata > Actinopteri > Salmoniformes > Salmonidae > Salvelinus > Salvelinus sp. IW2-2015. Next base: position 1,838,028 of record NC_036854.1, read on the forward strand.
GGAGAGGAGGATCTGATAGAGCCTGAGACTCCCAGCCCTGAGAGGGTGGAGAGGAGGATCTGATGGTTCATGGTGTCAAAGGCAACGGATAGATCTAGGAGGATGAGAACAGAGGGAGAGTCAGCTTTGGCAGAGTGGAGAGCCTCCGTGACACAGAGGAGAGCGGTCTCGGTTCAGTGACGCGACCTGAAGCCTGACTGGTTAGGGTCAAGAAGATCATTCTGAGAGAGATAGCGAGAGTGTGTCAGAGACAGCATGATCAAGTATTTTGGAAAGAAAATAAGGGATACTAGTCAGTAGTTTGACATCAGAGGGGTCGAATGTTGGTTTCGAGTAGGGGAGCGACTCAGGCCATTTTGAAGTTGAGGCAGCCAGTGGTAAAAGGTGAGCTCCAGGGCTGGCACTGACCGTTACATGTAGCTGGTTATAGATGAAAACGGACTGAAACAAAGAAGGGTTACCTGGACATATAATAAAGAAACAGATGTTTTGTATACCATTGCAAATCGATTTGAATCTTTCTGTTGTGAGCCCTAATGAACACTACACATAGCTAGTCTGGCTCAACTACTGTCCTTCACAGTTGACCTGTTTGTCTCCCATCTAATAACCACTGCCACATGTGGCTTGGTTAGGTGTAGACAAGAGGGAAATATAGTATTCTTTCTAACAAAGATATCTACAATGCCTTTAGAAAGTATTCATCACCCTTCACTTATTCTACATTTTGAATTTTAAAATTGAGATATCATTCTTTTTGCCTACCTTATAATGTCAAAGTGGAATTATGTTTTTCAATTATTATGTAAAGTTGAAATGTCTTGAGTCAATAAGTATTCAACCACTTTGTTATGGCAAGTCTAAATAAGTTTAGGAGTAAAAATTTGCTTAAAAAGTCACATGTTGCATGGACTCACTCTGTGTGCAATAATAATGTTTCACGTGATTTTTGAACGACTACCTCATCTTTGTACCCCACACATACAATTGTCTGTAAGGTCCCTCAGTCGAGCAGTGAATTTCAAACACAGATTCAACCACAAAGACCGGGGAGGTTTTCCAATGACTCTCAAAGAAGGGCACCTATTGGTAGATGGGTAAAAATAATAAGCAGACATTGAATATCCTTTTGAGTATGGTGAAGTTATTAATTACACTTTAGATGGTGTATCAATACACTGTCACTACAAATACACAGGCGTCCTTCCTAACTCAGTTGCCGCAGAGGAAGGAAACCGCTCCGGGATTTCACCATGAGGCCAATGGTGACTAAAACTGTTAAGTGACTGTGATAGGAGAAAACTGAGGATGGATCAACATTGTAGTCACAATACTAACCTAATTGACAGAGTGAAAAGGAAGCCTGTGCAGAAAAAAATATATTCTAAAATATGAATCCTGTTTGCAACAAGGCACTATAGTAATAGTGGCAAAAAAATGTTGCAAAGCAAATAACTTTTTGCCCTGACTACAAAGTGTTATGTTTGGGGCAAATCCAATACAACACATTACAGACTACCACTCTCCATATTTTCAAGCATAGTGGTGGCTGCATAATGTTGTGGGTATGCTTGTAATCATTAAGGACTGGGGAGTTTTTCAGGATAAAAAAAAATAAATATAATGTATCTAAGCACAAACAAAATCCTAGAGGAAAACCTGGTTCAGTTCTCTTTCCTCCAGACACTGGGAGGTGAATTCACTTTTCAGCAGGACAATAACCTAAAACATAAGGCCAAATCTACACTGGAGTTACTTACCAAGAAGACAGTGAATGTTCCTGAGTGGCCGAGTTACAGTTTTGACTTAGATCTACTTAAATCAATGGCAAGACCTGAAAATGGTTGTCTACCAATGATCAACAACCAATTTGACAGAGCTTGAAGAATTTTGAAAAGAATACAAAAAAAGTGGGCAAATATTGCACATGCCAGGTGTGGAAAGCTCTTAGAATGACTTACTCAGCTGAAATTGCTTCCAAAAATGCATCTACGTAGTATTGACTCAGGGGTGTTAATAATTATGTAAATTAGATATTTCTGTATTTCATTTTCAATACATTTGCTAACATTTATACAAACATGATTTCACTTCATCAATAGGGGGTGTTGTGTGTGAATAGAAAAACATATTTAATCCATTTTGAACTCGGGCTGTAACACAACAAAATTTGGGATAAGTCAAGGGGTACGAATACTTTCTGAAGCCACTGTACATATACTTCAGGATGTTGTGTATCCCTAGAAATAATCAGAATGGATGTAAACATTACAGTTTTGAAAACAATGTTGAAAAACTTACCCCAGGCATGGGGTAAGTTGAGCTGCAGGACACGGTAAGTTAAGCCACCTACACATTTCTGTACTGAATGAAATCTCACCACTACCTTGTAAAAACCATGTCTAACTTTAATTCCCAACCAATGCAACACAATCACATCGCTCGTTTGCCTTTTAAATCACCTTTCAAAACAATTTTTTAAAATAAAAAATAATGTATTTTTATTTTATTTATATAGGACAGGCACTGTCGTTACCTCATATCCCAGCGATAATGCCTCGCATTACGCCAGGAAAGAAAACACTTTAATTTGCTCAACTTGCCATTGGCTAAACCATTGGCTCAACTTACCCCAAGGAAACATTTTGCCCACACAGCTACAAGGATGCACTTTAATGCTGGGTTTAGGACCTCATATTGAAGGTTATAGAGACCCCAACTGATGTATAGAACAATCTTAAAATGAGCTACTTTGGTTTAGATACAAGCATCATGAAACCTCTAACACAAATTCATTTGACTTGGTAAAAATTCATTTTTTAGACCTAACTTGCTTACCACTTTTTCAATGTGGTTTCGGTAACACTTTACTTGACACCCAGGGCCATTACGCCTTCTGACACGGCCATTACGCCTTCTGACACGGCCATTACGCCTTCTGACACGGCCATTACGCCTTCTGACACGGCCATTACCTTGTCATAGTATGCCATAACAGCTGACATAACCTGTTATAATATGGTCATAACACTGTCATGAAATAGTTAGACCTGTTGTGATATATATTGCGTTATTTTCTGGCTGGTTATGACACCTACATGAGTGTCAAAACCCACAAAACAAGGTAAAACATTCCATTACACCATAGCCTACTTGTCAACAGTATGTTTATGTTATAACATTTCCTGAAAATGTACAATATTGAAATATCATTGCAATTGATGTCCGACATGCACCTAACAGAGGCCCCTGCTCTGTTGCTGATGACTGGGATGAATGCAGGAGCAGATTGCAGGATCAGGACAAGACACCCTCTTTTTGACTGATGATTGATAGGCCTATCACATACATGCCCTTCTATCTGGCTTATATACTTATGATGGTCATAATGTGTATTTTCTTAGTCTAAGTAAAGTGACACAGGATGGTCAAAATGCTTCTTGACAGTGTCAAAGTGTATTTTCTACAAGTTATTTAAAATATGAAGGAAAAACTACATGACTGTAAATAATTCATTACAACAGACACAAAGGATTTATGAAACAAACTTTCAAAACGAAAGGAAACTTCTTTGCAGGGAAAAAAACTCATTTGAAAAAGACATGGGTTTTGAAACTCTTATGTAGGTGTCATAACCAGCCATTAAATAATGCAGTATAGGTCACAACAGGTGTAAATAAGGCTCATGACAGTGACCATATAATGACAAGTTATCAGCAGTTATGACATACTTTTGGTAATGTAGTGTATGTGGACACCTGCTCGTCAAACATCTCATTCCAAAATCATGGGCATTAATATGGAGTTGGTCCCCACCCCCCAACTTACCCCACTCTCCCCTTCTGCCCTCGTACCTTCATAGTTGACCTGTCTGTCTCCAATCTAATAACCACTGCTACATGTGGCTGGTTCATCATACAAGGCTAGGTGTACTGTCCTCGTACCTTCATAGTTGACCTGTCCGTCTCCGTCAATGTCTGCTTCTCTGATCATCTCGTCGACCTCCTCGTCTGTTAACTTCTCCCCCAGGTTTGTCATGACGTGGCGGAGCTCTGCAGCGCTGATGTAGCCGTTTCCGTCCTGGAGACACAGGAGAGAAGGAATCCCATTGGGGGAGAATAGATGGAAAGGCATTCCCATTGGGTGAGCAATCAGGATATAACCGAGAGGCAAATCCCCATTGGGTAATGATGAGTGGAGAATTAAATCCCATTGGACGGTTAATGATATATATATATATATATAGCGTCACCATAACAGGAAGAGTTTGACGATGTGTTTATTAAAGGTGGGTACATCTTATGAAAGTTGACTGTTTACTAGTTTAGAACGAAGCACAATTGCGTATGATGATAATAGTATCTACTCTCCAAGGACGGGGGGGGTTTGCCAAAATTGTACATGGTAAAACTGGCACTGAATACATGTAGTACCTTACCTTGTCGAATACCCTGAAGGCTTCACGGATCTCCTCCTCGCTGTCTGTGTCCTTCATTTTTCTGGCCATCATGGTCAGGAACTCTGGAAAGTCAATGGTACCGTTGCCTGGATTGCAGGAGACAGAACTACCTCATTCAGTTAAAGGTGCAGAGCGCAATACAAATCCAAAATGGTGCTATATATTCATTGGCTATGTCATAGCTGATTTGTAATTTACACACACACAGGCTCAGAGAGGCCACTGCTCAGAGAGGCCCCAGCTCAGAGAGGCCCCTGCTCAGAGAGGCCCCAGCCCATGAGCTTCATCAGCAGAAGATTTTCATTTAGAATGGAAAATGAATGTGTTTATGCAACAAATGTGAAAAGCATCAAATCGATTTGTTCTCGAATCAAAACGGATCGTTTATGTATCGTATCGGAACCCATGTATCTAGATAACGACCTGTTAATTAACACCCAGGGACACAGACAGGGACACAGACAGGGACACAGACAGGGACACAGACAGGGACACAGACAGGGACACAGACACTCAACTAGGTGTGTGAGTGCATGTGTGTGTTTAGACACTAGGTAGCAAGGCAGGAAAAGCACCACTGGAAGAGGACGTCTGTAGTGATGAGAGCTGACTGACTCTTGGGTATGACTCTGCCTGTGGCGCACGAGAGGGGGAGATGAAGTGGGTGGGAGAAAGATGGAGCAAGGGAGAGAAGAGGAGAGACGGAACTAGTGGGAGATGGTGTGATTATATAGGCTATATAAGGAGGCACTGCTATTGCAAATTATAGGAAGCAGACTCATTCTATTGTCTGTGACGATATTCATTCCACAGGCTAGCTTTTCCTAGGCAAGGCAGAAAGGCCTCTAAAAAAACAGCTGAAACCAATGAAATCCAAATATTTTTCACATGGGGAGATAACAGTGAATGATAAGAGAAACACTACTTCAGAGCCTCTCTCCTCTCACAGAGACCAACTGCACAGCTCTCTGGGGTAAAGCCTCTCTCCTCTCAAAGACCAACAGCACAGCTCTCTGGGGTAAAGCCTCTCTCCTCTCAGAGACCAACAGCACAGCTCTCTGGGGTAAAGCCTCGCTCCTCTCAGAGACCAACAGCCAAGCTGTCTGGGATAAAGCCTCTTTCCTCTCAGAGACCAACAGCACAGCTGTCTGGGATAAAGCCTCTTTCCTCTCAGAGACCAACAGCACAGCTCTCTGGGGTAAAGCCCTCCTTCTCCCTCAGAGACACCAACAGCACAGCTCTCTAGGGTAAAGCCTCGCTCCTCTCAGAGACCAACAGCACAGCTCTCTGGGGTAAAGCCTCTCTCCTCTCACAGAGACCAACAGCACAGCTCTCTGGGGTAAAGCTAACCTCATTCTCTACTTCCTCTGTCATGCACTCTGCTTGTTTGGTAAAGAATCTATAGCCATACTGTTGACATCACTATGAGGCAACTGAATGTACAAAGAGGAGAGAGGAGAGGAATAATCAGTGGCCCTGCTGTTGAGAACAAAGAGAGAACTTTGGATAGATACAGCGAGCCAAGCCACGGTGAGATCGATCAATATGGCAGTCCGATCGATAAGGCCCCATTTACCAAAACCCTAGACGCTGACATCACCTCAGTTTGGTAGAACTGACCAGCCACCTAGATGACTGACAGGACATCACCTCAGTTCGATAGGTCTGACCAGCCACCTAGATGACTGACAGGACTTCACCTCAGTTTGGTAGGTCTGACCAGCCACCTAGATGACTGACAGGACTTCACCTCAGTTTGGTTTAGAACTGACCAGCCACCTAGATGACTGACAGGACACCACCTCAGTTTGGTAGGTCTGACCAGCCACCTAGATGACTGACAGGACTTCACCTCAGTTTGGTAGAACTGACCAGCCACCTAGATGACTGACAGGACACCACCTCAGTTTGGTAGAACTGACCAGCCACCTAGACTGCTGACAGGACATCACCTCAGTTGGTAGGTCTGACCAGCCACCTAGATGACTGACAGGACTTCACCTCAGTTTGCTAGGTCTGACCAGCCACCTAGATGCTGACAGGACATCACCTCAGTTTGGTAGGTCTGACCAGCCACCTAGATGACTGACAGGACTTCACCTCAGTTTGCTAGGTCTGACCAGCCACCTAGATGCTGACAGGACATCACCTCAGTTTGGTAGGTCTGACCAGCCACCTAGATGACTGACAGGACTTCACCTCAGTTTGGTAGAACTGACCAGCCACCTAGATGACTGACAGGACTTCACCTCAGTTTGGTAGTCTGACCAGCCACCTAGATGACTGACAGGACATCACCTCAGTTTGGTAGGTCTGACCAGCCACCTAGACGCTGACAGGACACCACCTCAGTTTGGTAGACTGACCAGCCACCTAGATGACTGACAGGACTTCACCTCAGTTTGGTAGTCTGACCAGCCACCTAGATGACTGACAGGACTTCAACTCAGTTTGTAGAACTGACCAGACACCTAGATGACTGACAGGACTTCACCTCAGTTTGGTAGGTCTGACCAGCCACCTAGATGACTGACAGGACTTCACCTCAGTTTTCTAGGTCTGACCAGACACCTAGAGCTGACAGGACATCACCTCAGTTTGGTAGGTCTGACCAGACACCTAGAGCTGACAGGACATCACCTCAGTTTGGTAGGTCTGACCAAGCCACCTAGATGACTGACAGGACTTCACCTCAGTTTGGTAGGTCTGACCAGCCACCTAGATGACTGACAGGACATCACTCAGTTTGGTAGGTCTGACCAGACACCTAGATGCTGACAGGACATCACCTCAGTTTGGTAGGTCTGACCAGCCACCTAGATGACTGACAGGACTCACCTCAGTTTGGTAGGTCTGACCAGCCACCTAGATGACTGACAGGACTTCACCTCAGTTTGGTAGAACTGACCAGCCACCTAGATGACTGACAGGACTTCACCTCAGTTTGGTAGGTCTGACCAGCCACCTAGATGACTGACAGGACACCCTCAGTTTGGTAGTCTGACCAGCCACCTAGACGCTGACAGGACACCACCTCAGTTTGGTAGAACTGACCAGCCACCTAGATGACTGACAGGACTTCACCTCAGTTTGGTAGAACTGACCAGCCACCTAGATGACTGACAGGACTTCAACTCAGTTGGTAGGTCTGACAGACACCTAGATGACTGACAGGACACCACCTCAGTTTGGTAGAACTGACCAGCCACCTAGATGACTGACAGGACATCACCTCAGTTTGGTAGAACTGACCAGCCACCTAGATGACTGACAGGACTTCACCTCAGTTTGGTAGGTCTGACCAGACACCTAGACGCTGACAGGACATCACCTCAGTTTGGTAGAACTGACCAGCCACCTAGATGACTGACAGGTTCCATTTCCAACATCATTAAGAGTCAAAGACGCTGCCGACTGACATCCAGCATGATCATCCTCATTCTCAATCACTCAAAGTGCATCCCCCTATAGTACCTGGTCAAAAGTAGTGCACTAGAAAAGGAATAGGGTGCCATTCATGAGTCGCTGTTGACTCAGCCAGAACTATCTAGGCAGGAGGGAGTTGTGTTGATAAGTTGATGGGTTGGGACAGGCTTCTTGAACAGCTGTCACTCACCACGGTGACAGGCCTGACTCTTGTTGGTAAAGCGGACACTGTGACAGCGAGTTGGTACAGTCCAGCAGCCCGTAAGGCAGGTAACAGTGAGGTTGTCATAAGATACCGAGAGTGACTCAGACAGGCAGAGTGACTAAACCGCTGATGGCACATTCCTAGAAAGATTATGTAGTTCAGCATCCAGAGGAGATAACCAGATACGCTTAGATCCTGCAACTGCAGTTATCTTCTTTTGATTTACATTTACATTTACATTTAAGTCATTTAGCAGACGCTCTTATCCAGAGCGACTTACAAATTGGTGCATTCACCTTATGATATCCAGTGGAACAACCACTTTACAATAGTGCATCTAACTCTTTTAAGGGGGGGGTTAGAAGGATTACTTTATCCTATCCTAGGTATTCCTTAAAGAGGTGGGGTTTCAGGTGTCTCCGGAAGGTGGTGATTGACTCAATTTGATGACACAAGACAAGTGTCCGTGACTACCCCAGCTTCCTCTGGCCACTTTCCACCAATCGGGTTTGTCTATAAGCTTCCTGTTTCCTGCCTTTTTGACATATCGAGTGTGTTTACTTCCCCACTCACCGTCAGCGTCAACCTCATTGATCATATCCTGCAGCTCCGCCTCTGTGGGGTTCTGTCCCAGCGACCTCATCACGGTGCCCAGCTCTTTGGTCGTGATAGTGCCGTCACCATCCTTGTCGAATAAGGAGAACGCCTCTTTGAACTCTGTGAGAAGGGAGGGAGGAGAATGAAAGTGTTTCTCGGGCTGTCGCTCAAGCTTTGGTTGTGGGATGGGTATCACTTTACATGAAGCTATATTTTAAAAGGGAGGATGTAGAGAAAGTTACAGGCATAAATACCATACCCCCCCAAAAATGCTAACCTCCCCAGCTATGGTAATGGTGCTAGGTTAGCATGTCTTGGGTGAATGATATGTGTGTGTCTGTAACTTTCTCACTCATCATTGTTCAATATTCATTCAGTATTATCTGTAATCATGGTAGTAATCACGTCCACATTAATGTTTAAGTGTTTAGAAACATATTCTATTGCCATTTACAATAAAAGTGACTCCAAAATGACAATACATTAATTACCATTAATTTCTATTGGCCACAAGATTATGTGAAACACAACCAAAACAAACAGCAAATGTGTCCAACATGTTTGTAGAGTCACACGCCTGATGTAGTCAGTGTGTGATATGAATATGGGACCAAATACTCCACTTTTCTACTTTAATACACATAAGTGAATTTGTCCCAATAATTCTCCCCTAAATGGGGGGGGGGGGCGACTATGTAGAAAAGTGCTGTAATTTCCAAATGTTCCCCCGATATGATGAAAATACCCACAAATTAAAAGATGACAGTCTGCACTTTATCCTCATAGTCATTGTGTCATTTCAACCCAAAGTGTTGGAGACACAGCCAAAACAACAACAAATGTCACTGTCCAATACTGTTGAGCACTGATTATGTGAGTGTGTAGGTGTGGACGGTTATGTATGTTTGTCTGTTGACGTGTGTGTGTTTGTGGACGTTATGTGTGTGTGTGTGGACGTGTTATGTGTGGTGGCTGGACGTATATAGTTGGTGTGTGTGTGTGGACGTGTATATGTGGATTGTATAGTTGTGTGTGTGTGGACTGTATTGTGGTGGTGTGGACGTGTAATGATGTGGGTGTGTGTGGACGTGATTGTGTGTGTGTTGATTTAATATGGGACGTATGGTGTTATAATGTGTGGACGTGTATGTGTGTGTGTATATGTGTGTGTATGTGTATGTGTGTGTGTGTGTATCTGTGTGTGTGTATATGTGTGTATCTGTGTGTGTGTATATGTGTGTGCGTATATGTGTGCGTATATGTGTGTGTGTGCTTGCCCTGTATGTCTGTGTGTGTGCTGTTCATTAAATGAGTCAGCCGTGTTAAAAGCATGCTGGAGTGATTACGCAGTGGTTCCTACCTGCAATCTGTTCCTCTGTTAGCTGATCGGCCTGAGGAAAAAAGAGGGAAAGAAAACCAACATCACTCATTCACTCAATACCAAACTACTTAACCATGTTCTCCTGACTGTCACCTGCCCCACGGTGAGGACACTGTTCAAGGCTCAGACCAGGGACCTCTACAGACCAGTGACTTGGATGGGGAACCGGAATATCCCCCACCTTGGTCCAGACAGAGTCAACCTAGGCCCAGACAGAATCAAATCAAGTTTATTTTATATAGCCCTTCGTACATCAGCTAATATCTCGAAGTGCTGTACAGAAACCCAGCCTAAAACCCCAAACAGCAAGCAATGCAGGTGTAGAATCACAGAATCAACCTTGGCCCAGACAGAGGCAACCTTGGCCCAGACAGAGGCAACCTTGGCCCAGACAGAGGCAACCTTGGCCCAGAGGCTAGACTAGCCTGGGATGTGTTCAGTCAGTGGACACTAAAACATGTTTTTGAAACAGAAAAAGAGTGTTCTTATTGACCAAGCTCAGGTAGTACATAACATTTTCTCCCTTCTGAACATTACCCAGATAAAACACATTTTAAACAGAGTCGGTTCTGTCCTATTTCATGATTTCTAAACTTGGCCCTGGCCTGCTGTAACATGGGAAAAAATGGCTGTGGGGGTGTATTCAGTTGGTTTGGTCTTCCTGACTACCTCCCAGTTTCTGTTAGTGCTATTTAACAGCTGAGTCAGAGGTGTGTGAGTGAGTGACTTGGCAGCACTCCTTTTTAGTAGTGACCCACAGATGAATGACATCTTTAGAGTTTAGACACACACAGGGCCACAGCTTTCAAACAAACATTCACACAGTGGCAGCAGCAGCGTAGGTCTTACGAAAGCACCTAAAGCCTGTTGGTGTGTGTGTGGTGTGTGTGTGTGTGTGTGTGTGTGTGTGTGTGTGTGTGTGTGTGTGTGTGTGAATGGTCAATCCCACAGGTGCCCCCCCCCAGATTGGGAAAACATGCTTATGATTACGGCAAACAAACCACTGACGTAACTGAGTGCCTGGTGCTGCCAGTGGGAACATACACTCACACACACACACACCCTCTAAGTGACATTTCCCTGTATGCCAATAGTTTCCATCACCAGGTTTCCTGTGAAATTTGTCACACAGAATAGCAACCAGTTCTGTCCCAATGTAGAATAAATATCCTACAGTACAGTATGTGTCTAGGCTTATAGATAGATCTGTGTGTATTCAATATCTGGGGTTTGACAACACTAAACATAGACCTGCCTCAGTCAACAACATGAATGGTCACGTGACACCATGACACAACCACCACTCCTTGTAGCGTAGGCATACTGTGTGTGGGGTGAGGTTTCCCTTCCATGTGATACGGTCTGTTGGTTCTGATAAATCACACAGAGCAATGGAGGAGGGGATTCACCTGAAGTCCTAGACCTCAAATTACATTATTTTGTTTTGGAGATGCTCTTTAACTTCGGCTGATAGCAAAATACTCTCTACATGTCTCTGATGCTGCATCACTGGCCCAGGTCCATACATTAGCTGACTACTCTCTACATGTCTCTGATGCTGCATCACTGGCCCAGGTCCATACATTAGCTGACGTGATTCAATAAAATGGAGGACAATAGCCTTTGCTTTCCTTTCCTCATTCTTCCTGTCTCCCTCTGTGAGGTTTGTGAAATGTTGTGTCTATCTAACTGTTCTTCCCTCTGAAAGGCTGGGCGTTGGGTGGGTTCAGTGGCAGAGATCCTGTGGCTGTTTCTCAGACAGTTGGGCCTCACCGTGCTGCTGCGCAGCCAGGCCTACACCGGCCCATCCCTTCCCTTGCCTTTCCATGACTGGGCCTCACCGTGCTGCTGCGCAGCCAGGCCTACACCGGCCCATCCCTTCCCTTGCCTTTCCATGACTGGGCCTCACCGTGCTGCTGCGCAGACAGGCCTACACCGGCCCATCCCTTTCCTTGCCTTTCCATGACTGGGCCTCACAGTACTGCTGTGCGACCAGGCCTTCTCCAGCCCTTTCCTTTCCCTTGGCATGGCTGGGTCTGCCTGGAACCAGACCCACACTCCTGCTACAGGCCTTTCCCCTCTGGGGCTCCCTCCCTCTCTCTCTCTTTTGGCCAGTCTAGCAGGAAGGCAACAGGGCCTGGGTGGATGCAGCAATCTGCTGGTAGGCAGCAAAGTACTGGTGAATTTACACAACAACAACCCCAACGACCAGACACACACACTCCCTCTGATTCACCGTGTCCAATGGACATGAGGGTGTTGTGTCAACCTCAGTATGGGACTAGAGACGGGACTCAACAGGCTGACACACAGCACCCCCCCCCCCCCCCCCCCCCTAGTATTCTGGTGTCTGTCTTTAGGTGAAAATACAGGCTTGGGCTTACAGCAGTAGCCTACAGGAGAAACTAGCGAGCTCAGTCTGGTATGCAGTGCACCATTCTTCTCAAACATCATTGACAAGGCAGGTATTATTCTGGTCTCTCTACTCTGTGGTGGCAGGGTAGCCTAGTGGTTAGAGCGTTGGACTAGTAACTGAAAGGTTGCAAGATTGAATCCCCGAGCTGACAAGGTACAAATCTGTGGTTCTACCCCTGAACAGGCAGTTAACCCACTGTTCCTAGGTGTCATTGAAAATAAGAATTTGTTCTTAACTGACTTGCCTGGTTAAATAAAGGTAAAACTCTCTAGGCTACAGCAGTAGGCTACAGTTTTACAGCAGTAGGCTACAGGAGAGTGTAGGTAGTGTCAGCGGAGGCACCATACAATATATGGACAATGCAAACCAACAGGCCTCTTTCAAAGGACCTGCTTCCCCTATAGCTTATGAATATGACTCATAACAAAGGAAACCCTTAGTCCCCGGGGAAACACTATACACCCAAACACACACTTTTGTACCGGGAGTCTTTTCAGCTCGTAATGTGCTGTAGGTGTCTTTTCTTTTAGTCCAGCTGGTCACCAACCAGCAACACCAGCAGCTAACTAACTGCTGCCTGCAGGATAGGACCAGGCCACCATATTGACCTGAGTGGTGGTTTGAGTTCAGTCTACAACTGGGTCGTGTTCATTTGGGCACACAAGGTTGTTTTTTTTGCAACGGAAATATTTTAAATAACATTATTATTGGAGTCCCTCCCTGTAGTCCCTCCCTGTTTCAGTCAGTTTGATGCCTAATGAACGAACACAATCCTGATAGCAGTTTACAGACTGACCCGCCCATGCCTGGATGGGGCCATTTGCCAAGCAAATAAATGATTCAATGCACTGGATCAGATGTCCTCTAAGTTACTCCACATGCACCAGCAAACAAGGCGGGAACAGGAATAGGATAGGCCCGTTTACACTCAGACTACTTACATGACACATCCATCTCAATAGAGACACACTGTTTGCACTTCAATAGCTGTATTGTGTTGGAGTGTACGGTAGGACTACACAGAGGTTCAAGCACAGATTAAACTTTTCAAAAGATCAATTTATATACTCCAATTATTACAGTGGTATGCAACAGGAAACCTAGTACATGCAGTGGTTCAATACCATATATGGGATATTTGTTCACACAGAGAAAAAATGTAGTCTATATGTCTTGACTTCCCCAGAGCTGTGAACGATCCATAGGGCAGAGAATCAACATACTGATTGGGAGAGGCCTTTCCCTGCTTCAACACACCCTGGCTGCATCCCTTCTACATCAGGACTGACATTTGGCTGAGCGATACTTTTATATGGAATTTAATGAACCCGATTCCAACATTGTGGACTGTTTGATAGTTATACAGTGAAGTTTGAAATGCATTGCTGATTTAGTCTGATAATAATTCCCATAAAACAATTTTGTAACTGCAAACGGAAGTTATCCTTGATAAGGAAGACATCAAACAAATAGTGTATTCTGCATTTAAATTAATTTATTCATACCAAACAGCTGTTGCTGTTCTTGCCTAGGCTACTGTACAGTGGGCTGCCTATGTGACCGCCAAAGAGCTTTGGCGACTCGATGAAACGACAAGCATCATAGCATTTGCATTGAGAATTTGCAAAAGACAACCAAATCAGTCGGCATTACATTGACATAAACGGAGCGTGAAGAAGCATCCGAAACATTCTAACTACTGTACTGTAGAACGCCAGCCGGGCAAACTATATACAATGTTGCAATTTGTCTGATTCCCCCCCATTTGAGGTAGATGTTGGGATTTCTGTTACGGATCAGAGGCGATAGATAGATTGTTGCAACTTTCATCATCATCATCATCATAGTCTCTAGGCTGCAAGACAGACAGACAGCACGATGATGCAACATCGACAAAAGCAGCTAATAGACCTATCGAACCACTGAATTGATTAATGTGCCTCAAAATTAGATGCATCTTAATCAATATCATACAGGAGTTGATATATGTAACTCGATCACCAATTAATAAAATGGGTTATCAATCATAGACACATTTGACTTCTATCAGCAGCATAACTACAAGGGCTTGTCCCTCGTGCAGCACTACCCCATATTCGTAGCGCGCTACTCCATTCCAACCTACACAGAGACTCTGAAATGTAATTACTTTTAGATACATATCTATGCTGTAATCGTCTAGTATAACTTGCTAGTTATCCCGATGCTATTAATCTAATAGAATAATTAATTCAATCTGCACTGTGCAGCAACATGGGGCATGTTAGCTACATGCAATGAAGTATCTATCATTGGCTACATGTCCCGATATAGCCACCGAGCCAGCTAATATGCCGTAAGAATTGCGCAGTTATCGCGGAATCCCCGCTCCATTTTATGTATTGCATCGCTACTGAAAACGTCCCTCCAAATCTAATCAACTCAGCCTCTTGAGTCTAAATTAAATATCCCATGCAACGACATAATAGCTGCAAAATAGCACGCTTTTTGATGGTCCTAATTTAAATCCCGGTCAAATAGAATTCTGTAAATCTATGAATGGTAAAATAGAGGATTTCCTCAAATCTTTACCAATACCCTCATTCATTTCCCGTCATATCGTGGCATTGAATGCATTGATAAATGATCTAAAAAGGAATCAAAATACATACCATGTTTGATAGATCTAGGCTGATTATCTATGAACCAGACTACGAGTGTGCTCGTTCTGTAGATGGAGTTTCCACTGGCGGGATAGAGGTGTATACTCGCCGTGGTTAGAATGGGGACTATGTATCCTTCCGCGACCCTAGCCCAGCATGTAGTAGTGGCTAGAAGGGATACAGCTTTTGTTAAAATTTACTTTTCGTAGCAGGTTTAGAATTTACGCAGCAGGTTAGGATAATTAATGTACCAGGTTAGGATGATCAAGTTAAAGTTAGGAAAAGCTAAATCTATGGTTAGCTAAAATAAAATATAAAAAATATTTTAAAAAGTATATTTGACAAAAGCTGTATGCCATCTAGACAATACCCCAGCCTGTTCACTCACTTCCTTATTTCTCCAACTGCAGGACTGTGTTAAGTCCCTCCCACTACAAGGCGGAGACACGTCAATCACAGGACCGCCCTGCGTCTTCTGTAGTTAGCAGGCATGTTGTGCACATTGTAGACTGCACATCCCCTCATTTCAATTCTGATTTGCGCCATAGCAGGTGCAACTCTCCATACACTACGGCAAGAACAGCCAATAATATTATAAGAGTCACCAAGGTCATTTGAGACAGTCCTTGGCGTGTTACTATTTTATTAGGGCTTTAACCCAACCCCTCTGAATCAGAGCTGCCTAATCGAGATCTACGTCATCGGCGCCCGGGGAACAGTGGGTTAACTGCCTTGATCAGAACGATAGATTTTTACCTTGTCAGCTCGGGGATTCGATCCTGCAACCTTTCGATCACTGGCCCAATGCTCCTACCTGCCAGGTTACCTGCCTCCCCTATTATAGGTCTTGCTAACTCTAAACTATATGTCTCATTCAAGTCAAATGCACAATTTACAAACCTTGCCTTAAATACAACATATTAGGCCTATAACCTGTGCAACATAATGCCTCCTCGTGAATAAGGACAGGGGAACCTCCATATACCCTGTATATTGACGCAAAGACATCATTAATCACACTACATCAACAACAAGTGAGCCGGTGAATAATTGAGAAATACATTTCGCATTAGTTACATTATGACTATCAATGATACTTCGAAAGGCCATAAAATCAAACTAAACTTGTAGGTCTTTTCTCTAGTACAAAACTTCTACATTGGACTATTTTACTATAGCGGAAGGATACTCGTAGTGTTTAAAGTCGCTACCTGGCTGACGCTGGATAATTTGCAGTGTCGCTATGTGACGCTGCGTCTGATTGGTTAGAGCAGATCCGCAATATTATGTATTGGCCGCAAGTATTGGCTAGGTCGGACCTGCATTGCACCAGTAGCGCTAGATGGAAATCCCATAAATGTAACAAAGTTAAAACCAATACTATTTAAGCCCATTGTTTGTCCAAACGGCTCAGTTTGTTACAGATGGAGATTACATTGTGGTCTACTAAAAGCTTTGGAAATGTAAGTATTTTGTGACAGCGGAGAGGACTACCGGGCTGACAAGTGCTGCTGAGATTCTATGCTGGGAGGTGCAAGACTTTCCATTGGATGATACGCTACCTACTAGAAAATCATGTATAAACGTAAGAACGTAAGAATGGAGCAGCATCGTTGCGGTGATGTAAATGCCGTTAATGGGGGAAAACACTGCTCTCTATATTTTATTTGAGAAGTTTTGGCTGCATAATAGTCCGTATGTTGTGTTTGTTGCTTATGTTGTAAATTATACCTATTTCCTACTGAGTTGAGTAGGCTAAATATCAAATGTTTTCAATGAAGGCTATTTTAGGATTGGCATAGGCTACAGTAGCTTATTCTGCAGATGGTGTTCAATTTCTGAAAGCAAATGTCAGATTTTATGCGACATTTGTTGGCCAAGAAGTGTGACCAGCCTAATTCTCATGTCCAGTCTGTTGTCAGTGCACTTTTTATAAAAACGCGCACTTAAGGCGCTGCCTTGTGGTGGATGATGAGAATGATCTCTCCCTCTGGCCACAGAGAAATCCATTTCAGATCAATTCAATCTGTCAGAACATTAGTCTTTGAATAACCTATGAAGTCTCTGACTGAAATGAAGTTTGTTTTTTAAAGTCAGCTTTGAAACAGAAGTCGATGACAGCCTGACTGAAGAGATGTCCTCAGATACAGCATGTCCATGATCTTTACCTCTTCAGTTGACTGAGACATCACTGAAAGGTCAACCTCCGTATCTGCCAATGACTCCACCCTGCAGAGAGAGAGAGAGAGAGATATTCCACCTGTCTCTCTATTCCCACTCTGTCAGTTGACCCATCAAATCTCATTTCAGTGGTACACTGTGCATTTGTCATCAATAAAAAATTCTGAATATGAAATGTCCAGAGCATGGAAACAAGATGGTTAACCTTTCTCCTTTGACACTCCCACACTACATAGGCTTTATTACAATAAATAATGTGGGGGGGGGGCGGGGGCTTGGCACCTCGGTCTAAGCACTAGAGACGTTCACTACACAGACCCAGGTTCGATTACAGGCTGTATCCAACCGGGCTGTGATTTGTGGCTGACGCCGTATGTGAACTGCCCATTGGCCTAGCGTCGTGCCAGGTTAGGCCTCCATTGATAAATAATTTCTTAAGCTGAACTGAGCCAGCGTTAAATAAAAAAAAACGACAATAGTTATAACCACTGGTAGGCTAGAGCCTACAACGATTACACAACCAACCGTCTCCCCTGCCTGCAGGCCTGGGTGTGGCTCAGGCTCAGGCGCTTTATCTGGGGCAGCAGTACCAGTTCCGTGCTCACTGTCAGTCAGTCACCCGTGTTTCGGGTCAGGTCGCTCCAAGCCTGGTGCTCGACGCTCACACTGCCTTATCTGGCAGCACCGCTCCTGCTGCTGGTGGGCTCAGCTCCAGTCACCCTGTTATGTATCTGTGTGCGGCAGGCCAACCGTCTCCCCTGACCATACAGCCTGGTGTGGCTCAGCTCCAGTCACACCCTGTTGCTATTATCTAGGGCTAGGCCAACCGTCTTCCCCTGCCGCAGGCCTGGTGTTGGCTCACTCAGTCACGCCTGTTATTAATCTGTGTGCAGGCCAAACCTCTCCCCTGCCTGACAAGGCCTGGTGTTGGCTCACTCAGTCACCCTGTATAATCTGTGGCAGGCCCAACCGTCTCCCCTGCCTGCAGGCCTGGTGTGGCTCAGCTCAGTCACCCTGTTATTATCTGTGGCAGGCCAAAGGTCTCATTCCAGTGTTGCATTTGAACTGTGTGACTGATTTAATAAGGGGATGTCAGAGAGAAAGTGGGCAGGGCTGCATGCACTCAAGCAAGCGTTGTGCTGAGTACAAAGTTACACTTGGCCCCACATCAAGAGCAATTAAATCAATGTTGCTTTTCTGCTGCATGTGTCAAATGAACTGCAGTGGCTCAGCCACAAAAAAAAAAAAGACGTCATAGTTTGTGAACTTAAATTAAGATATGAAGATTATTACTGGAGCTAATGAGCCAGTTATTGAATTCACCCACAAGTGGCTATGATGCAGACGGTATGCCAAGTAACACTGCTTCTTCTGTAGCCTAGATGTCCATGCTTCTCCAACACTGGCTACGCAACACCACCTCTACTAAAGTGAGATAACATGGAGGGGAATATACAATCATATATGGGACAATGAATAACAACACTTCTCTCACATTCAAATTCTTGTATTTATTGTCTGTCATATCATAGCACATAAAGGTAAACAGTGGGAGTGTTGAGTCCAACGTAACATGCAACAAAATATATCAAAACTCCGTTCTGTGAGGAGACAGCCAGACTCCTCTCTTTCACACTGCGGAAAGGTCAGGGGTTATAGGTCAGAGGTTATAGGTTAGAGATACAGGCCCTCCGGTGTGCCCTCCTGTTTCTTGTACAGCACATTCTCCTTGGACTTCTTGAAGTCTTCGTTGGTGACCTTCATCCTGCGCTCTCTCAGGGCCATGAGGCCAGCCTCAGTACAGATGGCCTGTAAGATGAGAGGACAGGTTAGTCTCAGAAGATTATGGCTTTCAAATACAGATAGAAATGTAACAGAAAAAGGGCCTTGTTCGGACGGTTTCAAACTGTATCCTCGTCTCCATTTCTTTAAAATACCACTGATTTAACATGGTAAAATAGATGTAGTGGGAACATAGGAATGAGGGAAGAACAAAGGCTGTACTGTAAAGAGCTGTCACAAGAGGGCAGCACAGTCAAGTCAATGGGAGCTTATGTTCCAAACATCGTACTCCTCTGGTGCACCTCGAGGCACTAATGTGTTCTACAGTCCTGTTGCCCCGAGGTGGCTTTCAAACATCCGTAAGGCAACACTCAGGGCTAAAAACCACACAACATTCAATTGAAACCAATAGATGCAGTCATTTTTGGGCATGCACAGTGCTTGACTGGGGGGCCTACCTCGTGTAAGTATTGGTAGTGGAAACCCTAGACAGCCATAGTGTGTGTTTGAGATGGACTACATTACAGTCAGACTGCGCAGAACTACTAATGACCTTGCATACTGAAGAAGTGCATCTGGCCTACAGCGGTGGTAGTAGAGGAAACCCTAGCCAGCCATATTACCTTGATGTCAGCTCCTGATAGGTCATCTTTAGCTAAGATCAGGTCGTCCAGGGTGACGTCGTCTGCTACGGTCATCCTGCTGGTGTGGATGTTGAAGATCCTCCGCTTGGTCTTCTCATCGGGCAGAGGGAACTCTATCTTCCTGTCGATGCGCCCTGGAAAAACCACATAACCAGGGGGTGAGGAGGGCATGGAACATCACCAAGAGAATGGCTGTTCGGTTCTACTCATTCTGATTCTAGAATAGAATACTTATTAAAATGGACTCAACAGTGTGTGGAGATTAAGGTTGCTTTGCTCAAATGGCTTCAGTGAATGTTGTTGATTTGAGTTGTGTAGAAGAGCTTTGAGAGCTCCATCTGTTGTTCACTAATAAAAAGGTCAAGATATGGAGTTCAGAATGAGGAAATTAATCTGCAGTCGTTTTATAGTAGAATCTCGATCCTCAATATACACCTTTATCCCTGTCCAAGTGTACAGCTCTACTGGTCCATTTATATATCAAATATCAAAATAGGCTCCATTTTTCAGATCCTGCTGAGAGCATCTTACCAGGCCTGATGAGGGCAGGGTCCAGAGTCTCTATCCTGTTGGTGGCCATGATCACCTTCACATCTCCCCTAGAGTCAAAACCATCCAGCTGGTTGAGAAGCTCCAGCAAAGTCCTCTGGATCTCCCGTTCTCCTCCAGAGTTAGAGTCATATCTTTGAGTGAGAGAAACACACAGAGGATAGTCAGAGTAGAGAAACAGTCCTGGGTTGTGTTCATTAGGGCACACAACAGAGGAAGATCTAAAAAGTTTTACAATGGAAAATAAACATTTGTGTCCAGGTAGTCCCTCTCTGTTTAAGTCTGTTTCCTTCCACTTCCGTGCCTAATGAACACAACTCTGGTCATTTCAAGAGCCCTGGTGTTACCAGTGGATCCAACTGGAAGTATTTTACTACCTTTTAGTGCCGATGGCGTCTATCTCGTCGATGAAGACGATGGACGGCGCGTGTTCCTCTGCCACCCTGAACAGCTCTCTGACCAGCTTGGGCCCGTCCCCCAGGTACTTCTGGATCAGCTCAGAGCCTACTACACGCAGGAACGTAGCTGACGTCTGGTTGGCCACCGCCTTGGCCAGCAGGGTCTTACCTAACACAGAGAGGCAAACAGAGACATCAGCAGAGAGACACAAACAGGCTCACACCGTTCATTACGTCATAGGATTTCAATGTCTGTTTCCCTGTACATACTGCTCGTTGCTATGCATGTCTCAGGGATTATGTACATTGTTTTGGTGCTTCTTGTTGTGGAAACAGTTTTGAGCAACTTTGGAAATAATTTCCTCTTGAATAACCAGGAACATTTTTCTAAAACAACTTAGCGTAGAATAATGTGAATTGTTAAATATGGATCTAACTCACCAGTGCCAGGTGCTCCATAGAGGATGACTCCTTTAGGAGGCTTGATGCCCATCTCCTCATAGTACTCAGGGTGGGTGAGAGGCAGCTCCACGGACTCCTACAGAACAACATCAACTGTTATTATGGCAGTCACCATAAAATGTATAGTGTTAACGAACATGTGGCGTATAGTATGTCCCTCCCTTCTCAGGCTGTATATACTGGTTAGTTACAGGGTAAAGACATGGTTATTACCACTGGTAGTTACTGTGTTATAGCTTGTAGTGTTATAAACTCTATGTAGTGTTATAGAGTATTATGTAGGGCGATGCCCTCTACTCTATTGTACCTTGATCATGTGGATCTGGCTGTCCAGACCTATGTCAGATAGTAACTGTGTTATAAAGCCTTATGTAGTATTATAAAGGCTGTGGTCTTGTACCTTGATCTCCTGGATCTGGCTGTCCAGACCTCCTATGTCAGCGTAGGTCTCCTGAGGGGCCTTCTCCACCTTCATCACTGTGACCAGGGGATCAGTGTCGTCCATCAGGACACCAATCACAGCATGGACCTAGAGAACAAACAAGGAACACAGTCAATCAACGTCACTCACACATAATAACAGAAATACTTTCCCCCACACAATGGGGACTTTGGCTTAACACACTTGAATTGTCAAAGATTAAAAACATAAAACATCTCGGATTACAATGCAATTAATTAATGTCAAAACTATTAACGACAACAAAAAGCCAAATTCAGAGGCTACATTCCTGACTATGGGTAGACAGTTTTCTTTACCTCGTGGTTTAGTACAGAGCAGATATAAACGCAGCAAAAAAATAAACGTCCCTTTTTCAGGACCCTGTCTTGCAAAGATAATTCATAAAAATCCAAATAACTTCACGGATCTTCATTGTAAAGGGTTTAAACACTGTTTCCCATGCTTGTTCAATGAACCATAAACAATTAATGAACATGCACCTGTGGAACGTTCGTTAAGACACTAACAGCTTACAGACGGTAGGCAATTAAGGTCACAGCAATACATACTTAGGACACTAAAGAGGCCTTTCTACTGACTCTGAAAAACAACAAAAGAAAGATGCCCAGGGTCCCTGCTCATCTGCGTGAGCGTGCCTTAGGCATGCTGCAAGGACGCACGAGGACTGCAGATGTGGCCAGGGCAATAAATTGCAATGTCCGTACTGTGAGACACCTAAGACAGAGCTACAGGGAGACCGGACGGACAGCTGATCGTCCTCACAGTGGCAGACCACGTGTAACAACACCTGCACAGTATCGGTACATCTGAACATCACACCTGCGGGACAGGTACAGGATGGCAACAACAACTACCCGAGTTACACCAGGAATGCACAATCCCTCCATCAGTGCTCAGACTGTCCGCAATAGGCTGAGAGAGGCTGGACTGGGGGCTTGTAGGCCTGTTGTAAGGCAGGTCCTCACCAGACATCACCGACAACAACGTCGCCTATGGGCACAAACCCACCGGCGCTGGACCAGACAGGACTGGCAAAAAGTGCTCTTCACTGATGAGTCGCGGTTTTGTCTCACCAGGGGCGATGGTCGGATTTGCGTTTACCGTCGAAGGAATGAGCGTTACACCAAGGCCTGTACTCTGGAGCGGGATCGATTTGGAGGTGGAGGGTCCGTCATGGTCTGGGGCGGTGTGTCACAGCATCAT
>NC_036854.1:1861657-1927621 GCF_002910315.2 Salvelinus sp. IW2-2015
GTTGCGACTGAGCTTGTTGTCATTGCAGGCAATCTCAACGCTGTGCGTTACAGGGAAGACATCCTCCTCCCTCATGTGGTACCGTTCCTGCAGGCTCATCCTGACTGACCCTGCAGCATGACAATGACACCAGCCATACTGCTCTTTCTGTGCGTGATTTCCTGCAAGACAGGAATGTCAGTGTTCTGCCATGGCCAGCGAAGAGCCCAGATCTCAATCCCATTGAGCACGTCTGGGACCTGTTGGATCGGAGGGTGAGGGCTAGGGCCATTCCTTCCAGAAATGTCCGGGAACTTGCAGGTGCCCTTGGTGGAAGAGTGGGGTAACATCTCACAGCAAGAACTGGCAAATCTGGTGCAGTCCATGAGGAGAAGCACTGCAATACTCTTCTTGGTTGAGTGGTACAGAGCAGATATGTCAGTACCTTGTGGTTGAGTGGTACAGAGCAGATATGTCAGTACCTTGTGGTTGAGTAGTACAGAGCAGCCGGGCTCCAGCAGGTCTTTGTCTACGAAGGAGAGGATGCTGACATAGTGCTCAGATCCCACTGACGTAGACACGATGGCATGGTTGTCATCGATGATCTCCTCCAGGTTCCCCACAGACATGGGTGTTCCCCTCAGGTCATCCACCTTGGACCTCTCTTCCTGCAGAACAGACACAGGAAATACATGGAAGACAACAACTTATGAGTTGAATTGACATAGCCTAAGGCAGGTTTCTCAAGTAAATCAAGTGATTCATTATTATCCCGTGAAAAGGGAAATTAATTTAGCAAACAGACACATATGTGGTTGTCCCACCTAGCCATCTTAAGACGAATGCACTAAGTGGCTCTGAATAAGAATGTCGGCTAAATTACAAAAAATATATACTTTTAAGTAAAATGTCCTACAGAGTTTACTGTATCAGTACCGTTTCTCCTTTAGTGGTTTCATCTGATAAACTACAGTAATATAGTATTATAAATACATACATATAATATGGTATTACAAACTCAGCGGCCAGTTTATTAGGTAAACCCATCTAGTACCGGGTCGGACACCCCTTTGCCTCCAGAACAGCCTGAATTCTTTGTTGCATGGAAATGTGGCTCAATTGGTATCAAGGGACCTAATGTGTGCCAGGTAAACATTCCCCACACCATTACACCACCGCTACCATACTGTACTGTTGACACCAGGCAAGATGGGGCCATGGACTCATCCTGCTTACGCCAAATCTTGACTCTGCCATCAACAGGAACCAGGATTTGTCGGACCAGGCGGTGTTTTCCACTCCTCAGTTGTACAGTGTTGGTGATTGCGTTCCCACTGGAGCCGCTTCTTCTTGATTTTAGGAGTGGAACCCGGTGTGGTCTGCTGCAATAGCCCACCCATGACAAGGATCAACAAGTTGCGCGTTCCGAGAGACCATTCTGCACACCACTGTTGTTCTGCACCGTTATCTGCCTGTTTGTGGCCTGCCTGTTAGCTTACACAATTCTTCACAGTCTCCTTCCATCTCTCATCACTGAGCTGTTTTCGCCCACAGAACTGCCGCCGACTGGATGTTTTTTGTTTGTCGCACCATTCTCAGTAAACTCTAGATACTGTCGTGGATAAAGAGCCCAGGAGGCCGGCCGTTTCAAAGTTACTGAAACCGGTGCGCCTGGCACCGACGATCACGCCACGCTCAGAGTCACTTAGGTCAGTCATTTTGACCATTCTAACATTCAATCAAACAATAACTGAATGCCTCGATGCCTGTGTGACTGCTTTAACTAGCAAGCCACGGCCACGTGGCTCACTGTCTGTAGGAACTAACCATTTTCGTGAACAGGATGGTGTACCTAATAAAGTAATATATATCTGTAGTCAGTACCTCCTGTTTTTCCTCCAGCGGTTTCATCTGCTCCTGGTTCCTGATGAACTCCTCCTCCATCAGCAGGTAGTCTTTGATCCTCTCCTGCTTCAGCAGCTTCAGACGGCAGTGGGTGTGAGGGGTGACTGCATACGTCAGGGGGAAACACACATAGCATACGTCAGGGGTAGGCAACAGGCGGCCCAGGGACCAAAACCGGCCCACAAGTGATTATTTTTTGTCCACCCAAAGTTTCTGGGGGGAGGGGGTTAGTTTTGGTCTAAAAAGACTGACATCACCAGGAATTTAAAAAAAGAAATGTGTTTAGGAAATCTGTTCCCAAGTATTCCCACGAATAAAAAGATGTGTTATGGCCCCTGTGGCTGAATCTAGGTGCCTACCCTTGCCATACATTATGAATATTGTTTCTCTTGACAAGCGAGTGGGTAAGAAATTACAAAGCTAGAGAGTTAGGCATGACATACAGAAAAACACGTAAAACTCCAAGCTAGATATTGAGTTGATAGGTTATTTATAAAGATAACCATTTCCCTAAGTGAGGGGACATTAGTAACGCTACCTAAAGGTAGTTTGCTGGCCGCATCTGGTCCCTTGCTCTTCTTCTTCCTCTTCCCAACTCTGGTGGGGATGGGAGGCTCATACTTCTTCTTCTTGTCCTGTTGACATATGATATGGTGACATGTTTTGTGGCAGTAGAATAATGGAGGTTAACACAGAAATCTGAAAGATCCAGCTGGTAGCTATGGAGATGACGTTGTCAGATTGCTGCCATGTCATGCTCACCTTGTCATCCTTCTTGCCTCCACCAGGTCCATGGCCCCCACTTTGGCTTTGACCCTGAAATCATAAACACACACATTAGCTACATATCCTGGAGGTAGAATCAATCAATCGAGGCACCTTGAATCAGGCTTATTGTTGGTAACGTTAGACTTTATTAGCTAGCTGACATCTTTAGTTTCTTAAATTTGGCCAGAGTCAACATCGAGTACTAAAAGGCCAGAGTATGATGATTAACTGCGATTCGTAATCGCCGCTATGTATTTCCTGATCGGTGAATCAACATGCTATCTAGTTAGCTACCGGCAAACTGAACGCTGCAACGTTATTCAACGCAAGAGTTAACAGCTAGCTAACGTTAGCTAGCTAGCTAAGGTAGCTGGCAATAATGAGGGGTTTATATAACGAATGCGTTTAAAAAATGTAACAAATACATAAAATCGTGTGTTATGTATAAATGAAAAAGCTACATCTTTAATATAAAGCTACAAAATGTGGTAAATCCTTGTAATATCTTATCAAAACATGAGCCAGAAAGAAATTTGCTTGCTCACTCACCATTGTTGCGTGTCTCTCTAAATTGACGTCACTACGGTCGGTAAGGGCTCTCGCATGAAAACTTTACGAGGCTTCGTTGATCTTCTTCTTCGATGGGGTTTAAAGGGAGTTGGCATCCAATGTTAATGGTGCATTACCGCTACCAGCTGGGCGGGGTATTGAACAAGAAACTAAAAAAACATTGCGGGAAAGGTGGAAAACGACATCATACAAAATTAAACACATCAACTATGAAAACCCACTTCTTCAAATCACAGTCCACTCCAAAATACATCCCTATACAGGCTCAGAGGTCTGTGATGACGGAAAACATTCACCAACAGGATTTCCCCGGCTGTGAAATCACAAAGACTCAAAAACGTTCAGCGGCATTCACAATGATTAAAATTTTCTTAGACTTCCTCTCCACTTGTGCTGTACAGTTTATGACCACTGTAATAAAAAATACAAAGTCCACCTTTTTAACATGTAGCATTTCACTATCCCTCAGTGGATGAGGCTTCGTTGATCCCATGGCAACCACCTTCTTCTTCTTCCTTCGTCTTGGTTTACGCTGTGCAGTTTATAACCAAAGCAATAAACGATACAAAGTCCACCTTTTTGTCAGGATGTCAGGATCCCGTTGGCGAGTAGCATTTACTGGTTTCTTTAATCCATCTACCATGGTTTCTTCAACGTTACCCCCTTCTTCCAGTCTGGATAGGAGACAAGCTGGACAGCCCTTACTCTTGCCACCTCAGACTCCACAGGCAGACAATACTTCTCCTGTCTATAAACACTTGACACATGTCCAAATAGTTTACATTTATCACTCTATATGGGTTTGGGCACGAAGGCTCTTACAGGGTATCTCACATAACCCAAATATACAGTACCAGTCAAAAGTTTGGACACACCTACTCATTGAAGGTTTTTTCTTAATGTTTTATTATTTTATACATTGTAGAATAATAGTGAAGACATCAAAACTATGAAATAACACATATGGAATCATGTAGTAACCAAAAAAAGTGTTAAACAAATGAAAATATATTTTATATTTGAGATTCTTCAAAGTAGCCACCCTTTGCCTTGATGACAGCTTTACACACTCTTGGCATTCTCTCAACCAGCTTCACGAGGTAGTCACCTGGAATGCATTTAAATTAACAGGTGCGCCTTGTTAATTAAAAGTTAATGCGTTTCATTCCCCAACAAGCTGGTTGATGTGGCTCTGGATCGGCACCACGTCCCAGGCAAGATCAGAGATCTCTAACTGGACTAATAAAAACAGTTTCAGTTTGAGAGTCACATCTGGATCCACAATATCGGAATGGCACAGGCTTGAGAAAGGAATGATCATGGGCTGCATCATTTCAGTGAAACTGTTCGCCCTTGCCATATCAGCTGAGGTGGTCTGGCGTGTGACACCCTCCTATCAGAGCCTTCATGGATGACTTGACTTTGACAATAACATCTGTCCCAGGGAGTAGGTGGATTCTGAAGGGGTTGGAGAAGCTTGTCACCTGGGCACGGATGAGCTTAAAGCCAGCGAAGTCTAGATCCCTGGTGCTGAAGATGGGGAAAACAGTGGACAAGTTCCGCTTCATCATTCAAGACACACAGATCCCATCCGTCACAGAGAAACTGGTAAAGAGTCTGGCCAAGCTGTTTCACAGCAGCCTGAGGGATACATCATCCATCAAGACATCCAACCAGGAGCTAGAAGCGTGGTTGGCTGATGTGGACAAGTCAGGTTTACCTTGCAAGCTCAAGGCCTGTATATACCAACATGGTATCCTGCTACAAAGGCTTTGACAGAAGAGTCAGCAGCTACCTCCACAAATGCCTGGGATTACCGTGAAGCCTGAGCAGCGTCGCCCTGCACAGTCAGAAGAACAACTGAAGTTACCCATCAGGAGCCTGAATGAGGAATTCATGTTGACCCGTACAAGGGAGGTGCTGCAATACAGGGAGACAAGACGAAAGTCTCCTAGGCCCGTATAGAGGTGAGGACAGGAAGTGGAGTTCTCAGAATGCAAGGGAGCAGGCTAAGTCACGGCTATGGCACAGCGGCTATGGCCTTGGTAGCATTACAACACCAAGCTACGACAAGGCCCAAGGGAAAGACAGGTGGAAGCTGGTGCAGGAGGAGGTGTGAGCGGCAGTCAAGGACGGAGCCAGCAGGAACATTGGTAGTAACCAATATTTCAACAGCCAAGCTGTCTTCATCAGGGTATAGTCGATGTCCAACTAAGCCCATCTAACATGTTCTGCTGGGGTAAGGCTGATTCACCATTTGCTGTGCCTAAAGAGAGGAACCCTTGGGTACATCCTCAGCTGCTGCTCAAAAGCCATAGGCGAGGGTCGCAACCGCTGGTGCAACGACCTGGTGCTTAAAGCCATAGCAGTGGGATCAGCCACTGAAAAGGCCTTCAACCAGCGAAGCAGGTTATCGCATTCGTCAGAGCCGGAAAAAAGCCAACACCAGCTCGACAGGTCTTCTCGCAACAGCTCAAGACTAGGAGCTGAAAGTCAACCTGGGAAGGCAGCTTAAGCTTAATCACAGCGATGACACAAAAGCCAGACATAGTCCTGCTTTCCAAAACCTCCATGACTAGGGCTGTGGCGGTCATGACATTTTCTCAGCTGCTGATTGTCAAGCAAATAACTGCCAGTCTCACGGTAAATTGACCGTTAATTAACATGAACATGTTTAACATCTCCTGGCTTCCACGCATAGCCTACAAGCCACTGATGCAGACCTTTGGAACACCACATTTGAAAAAGTCTAATAAATCCATTTAATGTAGCCTACACCATCACAATAAATCCATTAATTATTTTAGACACATCTAAAGAAGCATGATATGAAGAAAATGCAGTCTATTTCAAAAGAACAGAATAGCATACTCTGAGTTGTCGTTATGTTAGGCCCTGATTTGGCTATGCCATATGGCTGTGAGCTACACTTGTTCATTTAGCAGACAAGATTTGGTTAGAATTCCATGACATTATTTTATAGTATGAAGGCATCTCATCTCCAAAGTAGGCTACAAGTGAAGACAGACACATCAGGGATGCAACTGCACATGTCTTTCTTACTGAATTTCAAGGCCCAAATTGAAATGCTAGAACTGTCCACATTTACTTTTCATCAATAAACAAGAGTAGTCCTAACGAACAGCAAAAGCACTAGCCTATGTCAATCTACTATCCCCCATAGTACAAAAGTTGACCTATTTTATTGGTCAACTTGTCCTTCTGTGCGAGAAATAAATATTCCAAACCTACTCTGGGACAGTTGTGGGATGCGATAGATCCCAAATTATTACAACCACTTGCATCAATTTTTTTTTAAAGCAATGAGGCTGATGCAACATATCAGAATGTTTCGCTTAAAATGTTGGTAAACTATTGGGCTATTTCGTCACATTATAAGCGCAGCAATGCGCACACAGCAGTAGGCTATAAGCGCGAATATTCCAAAATGGAAGCAGGAAAACACCATTCTCAAAAGTGACCGCAAATACTATTATGCATGTAATGTTTTATTATAAAGGTGCATTTTTATGGTGAACATTATCTTCCCCAAACTTGAAACTCAAATGCCACCGATGTATACCAGTTAGGCTCTATACCAGTTGCAAAGCGAATGGAGGATGCTATTACCGTGGTTCATTCTCATGCCAGACAGGTTGGCTATACTCCTGTTGTAAAGTGAAGCAATGTGCTTGATATTAGGAAAGTTGAAAAATAAATATAGTAGGCCTAGCCAGTAGAAAGCTGATGGGATCCTCATCTTTTTAATAGTGGCCATCAAAACTCTGTTTTCTCGCACAATTGCATAGCCTATAGAAATGTTTCGCAACATGAGCTCATGGGCTTTCATGAAGTGTGTGATTTGATTTTCGATTACACTTGCATTGATGTCAGAGTGATTAGAGGGACTGAGTATCAGGCAGTTAGCAAGTTTGGTAGGCTACTAATGACCAGCAGCAGCATCAGAGCGCAGTTTTGGAGAAGGCTAGTTATCGTGACCAAGTGGTCACGTGGAATTTGACTGCAGTCATGACTCGTGACCGCCGGTGTGGCGGTACTGTAACAGCCCTAGTCATGACACACATCAACACCATCATCCCAGACACCCTAGACCCACTCAAATTTGCATACCTCTCCAACAGATCCACAGATGGATCTGCACTTCACACTGTCCTCACCCAACAGGGCAAGAAGGGAAATAACTATGTGAGAATGCTGTCCATAGACTACAGCTCAGCGTTCAACAACATAGTCCCCTCCAAGCTCATCACCAAGCTTGGCATCCTGGGGCTGAACCCCTACCTCTGGAACTGGATCCTGGACTTCCTGACGGGCTGCACCCAGGTGGTAAGGGTAGGCAGCAACACCTCCGCCACACTGACTCTCACCACGGGGGCCCCTCAGGGGTGTGTGCTTAGTCCCCTCCTGTACTCTCTGTTCCCCCACGACTGCAAGGTCACCCACGACTCCAGCACCATCATCAAAATTTGCTGATGACACGATGGTGTTAGGCCTGATCACAGATGGCAATGAGTCAGCCTACAGGGGAGAGGTCAGAGACTTAGCTGTGTGGTGCCAGGACAACAACCTTTCCCTCAATGTCAGTAAGACCAATTAGCTGATCGTATACTATAGGAGAAAGAGGGGAGAGCATGCCCTCAAATCCACATCGACAGGGCTGTTGTGTAGTGGGTCGAGAACGTCAATTTCCTTGGCGTCCACATCCCTAAGGACTTAACATGGTCCACACACACCCACACAGTTGTGAAGAGTGCATCTTCCCCCTCAGGAGGTTGAAAAGTTATACATCTGCACTATCAAGAGCATCTAGACTGGCTGCATGCCAGCCAAAACAAAACAAAGGTCATGTGGTTTGGTAAGAAGAATGCCCCTCCCCCCACATGTGTGATTACTACCTCTGAGGGTTTAGAGCTTGAGGTAGTCACTTCATACAAGTATTTGGGAGTATGGCTAGACGGTACATTGTTCTTCTCTCAGCGCATATCAAAGCTGCAGGCTAAAGTTAAATCTAGACTTGGTTTCCTCTGTCGTAATCACTCCTCTTTCACCCCAGCTGCCAAACTAACGCTGATTCAGAAGACCATCCTACCCAAGGGTGCTCTCGAGCGACTAGATATTCTTTACCATCAGATTTTCCACCAATGCTCCTTATAGGACACATCACTGCACTCTATACTCCTATGTAAACTGGTCATCTCTGTATACCTGTTGCAAGACCCACTGGTTGTTGCTTATTTATAAAACCCTCTTAGGCCTCACTGCCCCCTATCTGAGATATCTTCTGAAGCCCTCATCCTCCACATACAACACCCATTCTGACAGTCACAATCTGTTAAAATGTCCCCTAAGCACACACATCCCTGGGTCACTCCTCTTTTCAGTTCGCTGCAGCTAGCGACTGAAACAAGCTGCAACAAACACTCAAACGGACAGTTTTATCTCAATCTCTTCATTCAAAGACTCAATCATGGACACTCTTACAGTTGTGGCTGCTTTGCGTGATGTATTGTTGTCTCTACCTTCTTGCCCTTGTTGCTGTTGTCTGTGCCCAACAATATTTGTACCCTGTTTTGTGCTGCTACCATGTTGTGCTGCTGCCGTGTTGTGTTGCTACCAGGTTGTTGTCATGTTGTGTTGCTACCATGCTGTGTTGTCATATGTTGCTGCCATGCTGTTGTTGTCTTAGGTCTCTCTTTATGTAGTGTTGTCTCTCTTATCGTGATGTGTGTTTTGTCCTAGATTTTTATTCAATTTATTTTTATTTTTATTTTTAATCCCAGCCCAGTACTTCACTGGGGCCGAGCTCCCTGCCATCCAGGACCTCTATATCAGGTAGTGTGAAAGGAAGGCTCGAAAAATGGCTAAAGACTCCAGCCACCCAAGCCATAGACTGTTCACTCTGCTACTGTCCGGCGAACCATACCGGAGCATCTGCTCTCAGACCAACAGGCTCCGAGACAGCTTCTACCCACAAGCCATAAGACTGCTAAATAGCCAGACTGCTAAATAGTAAATTAATGGTACTCAAAGTTAAGTTTTAAGTTGAAGTTAAATTTATTTGCTCCAAAGAAAACAAGTGATAGACAACAATACAGATCAAAAAAGTATAAAAAAAACACAGTACAACAAAACATTTTACAGTACATAAGTACGAAAATAACAAAGGTTTGTTAAAACAGATAGCAAAACTACTAATTGTAAATATATAAATGAATTGATCACTAATCACAAAAAAACAAATATATATTTGTGTTTCCATGTGAGTGTGTGAGAGTTAGGCTATATAGAGGAGATTACTGAGTAGTTTGGTTCATCAGTCTTGTAGTATACAGTGCCTTCGGAAAGTGTTCAGACATTTAAGTCATTTACATTTAAGTCATTTAGCAGACGCTCTTATCCAGAGCGACTTACAAATTGGAAAGTTCATACATATTCATCCCCAGACCCCTTGGCTTTCCACATTTTGTTACATTACAGCCTTATTCTAAAATGGATTAAATATATATTTTTTCTCAGCAACTGTATACTACTCCTCAACAGACAATACCCAAATAATGACAAAGCGAAAACAGGAAATGTTTAACACAGAAGTACCTTATTTACATAATTAGTCAGACCCTTTGCTATGAGACTCGAAATTGAGCTCAGGTGCATTCTGTTTCCATTAATCATCCTTGAGATGTTTCTACAACTTGATTGGAGTCCATCTGTGGTAAATTCAATTGATTGGACATGATTTGGAAAGGCACACGCCTGTCTATCTAAAGGTCCCACAGTTGACAGTTCATGTCAGAGCAAAAACCAAGCCACGAGGATGAAGGAATTATCCATACAGCTTCGAGACAGGATTGTGTTGAAGCAGAGATCTGTGGAAGGGTACCAAAACATTTCTGCAGCATTGAAGGTCCCCAAGAACACAGTGGCCTCCATCATTCTCAAATGGAATACGTTTCCGAACCACTAACATTCTTCCTAGAGCTGGCCGCCCGGCCAAACTGAGCAATCGGGGAGAGAAGGGCCTTAAAATACTTAAAATCACCCAGAAAATATACCTCACTGTTGATATCACATACATTATCAAGCATTTCACACATGCTATCCAGATACTGACTGTTAGCACTTGGTGTCTATAGCGGCTTCCCACAAGAATGGGCTTTAGGTGAGGCAGATGAACCTGTAGCCATGTTACTTCAGCAGTATATAACATTAGATCATCTCTAAGCTTTACAGGAATGTGGTTATGAATATAAACAGCAACACCCCCAACATTGGCATTTCTGTATTTTCTGTAGATGTTATAACCATGTATTGCTACCACTGTATCATCAAAGGTATTATCTAAGTGTGTTTAAGAGATGGTCAGAATATGAAGGTCATCTGTTACTAGCAAATTATTGATTTCATTAATCTTGTTTCTTAAGCTGCATATGTTAACGTGGGCTTTTTAGCACTTTTTATTGCTTTACTGGGAAGCTCAGCAGAAGTAGACATGCTTATGTTATTTATGTTAGTGCAGGGTGAGCTGCACAGAGTGGACTTCCTCCTAGGGTACACCGCCTCAGTGTTAACAGTATAACTCTGGTTCATAGGCACATGATTACTGCAGACAATAGTTGTAGGATCAGCAGAGGCACTCAGGGCAGTTAGAGGGACATAAATTAGGTTACTTACATTGTAAGTAACTCCCATGGTAAGTCATTGTCTCAACGCAGCCTTATAATTCCTTGAAAGGATCCACAAACCCAAATGATTTGGGTGGATCCCATACTCCTTTCAGAAGGTATCAACATTTTCAATAAAAATGTTACACCCACAGAGCTCAAAAGTCAGGTAGCCAGTTATGGAGGGCTAAAAGTCTGCTGAAATGTTCAGTGCCATGATTTTGGGAGGGCACAGGGCCAGATATTATGTTTTTTTTTGTTGGTGTCAAGCAGAGACCCAATCAGTTCTTTAAAATCCATCTTCAGCTGTTCTGAGCTGCTCTTCATAATGTCATTGAATCCCACATGAACTATGATAGACTCAATTTCCTGATGCAGATTAAAAAAAATTGTGTGCAGCTTATCGATGTCCTGTACTAGTGCTCCTGGATAGCACAACGTTTTTGCTCCAGGGACTGAGACATTTCTCCCCATTGACCTGCCCAATACATGGTCCGTAGAAGGGGACAGAGAAATCCGCCCATTTCTAACCCTCACACAATTCGTGGAACCTTTCACGAGACCACAAGAACCAGGTAGAATGGTCAAAACTAGAGACATACAGGAGCATGGGAAAAACGCTGGTAGGCTTGACGAAACAAAATGAACTGGCAACAAACAGAGAACACAGGTATAAATGCACTGGGGATAATGGGGAAGATGGGCGACACCTGGAGGGGGGTGGAGACAAGCACAAAGACAGGTAAAACACATTAGGGTGTGACAGTAAATGGTATAAATACTCCAGTCTTTAGTAATGCATTACCTCATGTGCATCTGACTGGTCTGGTTGTTTCATAATAACTATTAACTATACTGAACAAAAATATAAAATGCAACATGTAAAGTGTTGGTCCCATGTATCATGAGTTTTTCTTTCTGTTTTCCCTGAAATAAAAGATTTTAGAAATTTTCCATATGCACAAAAATCTTATTTCTCTGGGGACAATAAAATGATCTGTAAAATGGGCAGTTTTCTCACACAATACAATGCCACAGATGTCTCAAGTTGAGGGAGGGTGAAATTAGCATGCTGACTGCTAGAATGTCCACCCAGAGCTGTTGCTAGTGAATTTAATGTTAATTTCTCTACCGTACGCCGCCTCCAATGTAATTTTAGAGAATTTGGCGGTATGTCCAACTGGCCTCACAATCGCAGACCATGTGTAACCAGGCCAGCCCAGGACCTCCACATCTGGTTTCTTCACCTGCGGGATAGTCTGAGACGAGCCACCAGGACAGCTGATGAAACTGTGGGCTTGCACAACCTGAGAAATATCTGCACAAACTGTCAGAAACAGTCTCAAGGAAGCTCATCTGCGTGCTCATCATCCTCACAAGGGTCTTGACCTAACTGCAGTTCGGCATCGTAAACGACTTCAGTGCGCAAACACTTCCCTTCGATGGCCACAGGCACATTGGAGAAGTGTGCTCTTCACGGACTAAATCTGGTTTCCACTGTACCGGGCAGATGGCTGACAGTGTGTATGGTGTCGTGTGGCTAAGCAGCTTGCTGATGACAACGTTGTGAACAAAGTGCCCCATTGTCACGTTCTGACCCTAGTTATTGTGTTAATTGTTAGTTTTAGTGGGTCAGGATGTGAGTTGGGTGGGCATTCATTGTTTTGTGTCTGGTTTGTCTATTTCTGTGTTTGACCTGATATGGTTCTCGATCAGAGGCAGCTGTCAATCGTTGTCCCTGATTGAGAACCATATTAAGGTAACCTGTTTGGTGTTGGGTTTTGTGGGTGATTGTCTTCCGTGTTAGTGTTCGTGCCACACGGGACTGTTTTCGGTTTGGTCACGTTTGTTGTTTTTTTGTATCTTGAAGTGTTCAGTTTACTTTCATTAAAATATGAACACTTTCCATTCTGCGTCTTGGTCCGATCCCTACACCTCCTCTTCAGACGAAGAGGGGGAAATCTGCCGTAACACCCATGGTGGGGGTGGGGTTATAGTATGGGCAGGCATAAGCTACAGACAACAAAACAATTGCATTTTATCGATGGCAGTTTGAATGCACAGAGATACCGTGACAAAATCCTAAAGCCCATAGTCATGCCATTCATCCGCCGCCATCACCTCATGTTTCAGCATGGTAATGCACGGCCCAATGTCAAAATCTGTACACAATTCCCAGAAGCTGAAATTGTCCCAGTTTTTCCATGGCCTGCATACTCACCAGACATTTCACCCGTTGAGCATGTTTGGGATGCTTTGGATTGACGTTTACGACAGTGTGTTCCAGCTCCCGCCAATATCCAGCAACTTCGCACAGAAGAGGAGTGGGACAAAATTCCAAAGTCCAAAATCAACAGCCTGATCAACTCTATGTGAAGGAGATGTGTCACTCTGCATATGGCAAATGGTGGTCACAACAGATACTGACTGGTTTTCTGATCCACACCCCTACCTTTAAAAAAATAAAAGTATCTGTCGCAAACAGATGCATATGTGTATTCCCAGTCATGTGAAATCCTTAGATTAAGGCCTAATGAATCAATTTCAATTGACTGATTTCCTTATATGAAATTAACTCAGTAAAATCTTTGACATTTTGCATGATCCTTTTATATTTTTGTTCAGTGTTTAACAGGCTCAGAATGTCAACACCTTTTCACTCTCTTGTTCTAGGGAGAGTTTTTCTATAACCACATGACCTGAAAAGGAAGGAAAATTCTGGACCCTCCAGCTTGCCAACACATCTTTATTGGTTGTAGCAGGGAAGCGAACGTGGGTTGCTGGAGTGAAAGGTCAAAAATCGAATCAAATCAAATCAAATGTTATTTGTCACATACACATGGTTAGCAGATGTTAATGCGAGTGTAGCGAAATGCTTGTGCTTCTAGTTCCGACAATGCAGTAATAACCAACGAGTAATCTAACCTAACATTTTCACAACAACTACCTTATACACACAAGTTTAAAGGAATTAAGAATATGTACATAAACATATATGAATGAGTGATGGTACAGAACGGCATAGGCAAGATGCAGTAGATGGTATCGAGTACAGTATATACATATGAGATGAGTAATGTAGGGTATGTAAACATTATATGAAGTGGCATTGTTTAAAGTGGCTAGTGATACATTTTTTTCATACATTTTTACATTGTTAAAGTGGCTGGAGTTGAGTCAGTATGTTGGCAGCAGCCACTCAATGTTAGTGGTGGCTGTTTAACAGTCTGATGGCCTTGAGATAGAAGCTGTTTTTCAGTCTCTCGGTCCCTGCTTTGATGCACCTGTACTGACCTCGCCTTCTGGATGATAGCGGGGTGAACAGGCAGCGGCTCGGGTTGTTGTTGTCCTTGATGATCTTTATGGCCTTCCTGTGACATCGGGTGGTGTAGGTGTCCTGGAGGGCAGGTAGTTTGCCCCCGGTGATGCGTTGTGCAGACCTCACTACCTTCTGGAGAGCCTTATGGTTGTGGGCGGAGCAGTTGCTGTACCAGGCGGTGATACAGCACGACGGGATGCTCTCGATTGTGCATCTGTAAAAGTTTGTGAGTGCTTTTGGTGAAAAGCCAAATTTCTTCAGCCTTCTGTGGTTGAAGAGGCGCTGCTGCGCCTTCTTCACCACGCTGTCTGTGTGGGTGGACCAATTCAGTTTGTCCGTGATGTGTATGCCGAGGAACTTAAAATGTACTACCCTCTCCACTACTGTCCCGTTGATGTGGATAGGGGGGTGCTCCCTCTGCTGTTTCCTGAAGTCCACGATCATCTCCTTTGTTTTGTTGACGTTGAGTGTGAGGTTATTTTCCTGACACCACACTCCGAGGGCCTTCACCTCCTCCCTGTAGGCCGTCTCGTCGTTGTTGGTAATCAAGCCTACCACTGTAGTGTCGTCTGCAAACTTGATGATTGAGTTGGAGGCGTGCATGGCCACGCAGTCGTGGGTGAACAGGGAGTACAGGAGAGGGCTCAGAACGCACCCTTGTGGAGCCCCAGTGTTGAGGATCAGCGAAGTGGAGATGTTATTACCTACCCTCACCACCTGGGGGCGGCCCGTCAGGAAATCCAGTACCCAGTTGCACAGGGCGGGGTCGAGACCCAGGGTCTTGAGCTTGATGACGAGTTTGGAGGGTACTATGGTGTTAAAATAGTCTCTCAAAGCACTTCATGATTACGGAAGTGTGTGCTACGGGGCGGTAGTCGTTTAGCTCAGTTACCTTAGCTTTCTTGGGAACAGGAACAATGGTGGCCCTCTTGAAGCATGTGGGGACAGCAGACTGGGATAAGGATTGATTGAATATGTCTGTAAACACCAGCCAGCTGGTCTGCGCATGCTCTGAGGACGCGGCTGGGGATGCCGTCTGGGCCTGCAGCCTTGCGAGGGTTAACACGTTTAAATGTTTTACTCACGTCGGCTGCAGTGAAGGAGAGTCCGCAGGTTTTGGTAGCGGGCCGTGTCAGTGGCACTGTATTGTCCTCAAAGCGGGCAAAGAAGTTGTTTAGTCTGTCTGGGAGCAAGACATCCTGGTCCGCGACGGGGCTGGTTTTCTTTTTGTAATCCGTGATTGACTGTAGACCCTGCCACATACCTCTTGTGTCTGAGCCGTTGAATTGCAACTCTACTTTGTCTCTATACTGACATTTAGCTTGTTTGATTGCCTTGTGGACGGAATAGCTACACTGTTTGTATTCGGTCATGTTTCCGGTCACCTTGCCCTGATTAAAAGCAGTGGTTCACGCTTTCAGTTTCGCGCGAATGCTGCCAGCAATCCGCGGTTTCTGTTTTGGGAATGTTTTAATAGTTGCTGTGGGTACGACATCGCAGATGCACTTGCTAATAAACTCGCTCACCGAATCAGCGTATTCTTCAATGTTGTTGTTTGACGCAATGCGGAACATATCCCAATCCATGTGATCGAAGCAATTTTGAAGCGTGGAATCAGATTGGTCGGACCAGCAATGAACAGACCTGAGCGCGGGAGCTTCCTGTTTTAGTTTCTGTCTATAGGCTGGAAGCAACAAAATGGAGTCGTGGTCAGCTTTTCCGAAGGGAGGGCGGGGGAGGGCCTTATATGTGTCGCGGAAGTTAGAATAACAATGATCCAGGTTTTTACCAGCCCTGGTTGCACAATTGATATGCTGATAGAATTTAGGCAGTCTTGTTTTCAGATTGGCCTTTTAAAATCCCCAGCTACAATGAATGCAGCCTCAGGATATGTGGTTTCCAGTTTACATAGAGTCAAATAAAGTTCGTTCAGGGCCATCGATGTGTCTGCTTGGGGGGGAATATATGCGGCTGTGATTATAATCGAAGCGAATTCTCTTGGTAGATAATGCGGTCGACATTTGATTGTGAGGAATTCTAAGTCAGGTGAACAGAAGGACTTGAGTTCCTGTATGTTGATATGATCACACCACGTCTCGTTAATCATAAGGCATACCCCCCCGCCCTTCTTCTTACCAGAAAGATGCTTGTTTCTGTCGGCGCGATGCGTGAAGAAACCAGCTGGCTGTACCGACTCCATTAGTCGGTACAGATCGTGCCATAGGGTTCACCCCACTTGATTAATTGTAACGTTGCTTATATAGCGATGATCGCTACAACTGCCCCTCCGAATGAGAAGGCATTTCCCCGTACTTCGACTACTCACCCGCCTTACACGCCATCTCACTTCTGACACCAATGTAGCGAACGGTGGGCAGGGAAGCAAACCGGGTCGCCGGTGTGAAAGGCTAATGCTTTACGTATCGCGCCAAAAGGGTTAACCCACTTGGTGGTAATTGTAACATAGCTCATATAGCGAGCACTGCTACATGTGTTTATCTAGTGTGGTGGCAGTGGGGTTGTGCTGGGCATAAAGGGATTGTGTTGGGTAGATGCAAAGGCCCATCAACCGCTAGGAACTTCACAAAGAACGCTGTGTCTACATTTGATGTGATGGGAGCTTCGAACAACACAAAGAACCGTTGTGACTACATTGATGTGATGGAGCTTCGAACAACACAAGAACCGTTGTGACTACAATCTGATATGAACGGGAGCTTCGAATACACAAAGAACCGTGTGACTCCATTTGATGTGATGGGAGCTTCGAAATACACAAAGAACCGCTGTTGACTACATTTGATGTGATGGGAGCTTCGAACACAGAAAGAGCCGCTGTGAGTACATGTGATGTGACGGGAGCTTTGAAGATCAGAGATTCACCTCTACTCTTCTCACCCTTCTGTCAGCGAAACGGAGCAGAGGAGGCTCTCTCTCTCTCTCTCTCTCTCATCTCTCTCGTCTCTCTCTCTCTCTCTCTCTCTCTCTCTCTCTCTCTCATCTCTCTCTCTCTCTCTCTCTCTCTCTCTCTCTTCGTCTCTCTCTCTCTCTCTTCTCTTCTCTCTCTCTCTCTCTCTCTCTCTCTCTCTCTCTCTCTCTCTCTCTCTCTCTCTCTCTCTCTCTCTCTCTCCATCCTGCAGGGGAATTAGCCAACTTCTGTGACAAAGTGAGATTACTCGCACCAGACTGTCATCTTCAGCACATTGTCTTCTTTGTTCTCTATATGTGGGGTGGCAGGTAGCCTAGTGGTTAGAGCGTTGGGCTAGTAACTTAAAAGGTCGCTAGATCAAATCCCCGAGCTGACAAGGTAAAAATCAGTCGTTCAACTCCTGAACAAGGCAGCTAACCAACTATTCCTAGGCCGTCATTTTAAATTAGAGTTTGTTCTTATCTGACTTGCCTAGTTAAATAAAGGTTGAATAAATAAATAGCAACCTAACTGTATTAGTATGTGTACGTGATACACGGTTGAAGTTTATCCAAAGTTGAAGAGGCTGTACTTCACAATGTTCTTTGAATTATGTGAAGATTACTTTGTTTTGATTCAAAGGAGTACAGCAGTGCCATTTGACGACTTGGTCCTTGTGTTGTTTTAGCTAAGTGTTTGAAGATAACTGGCACTTAAATTGTTCATCATTCAGAACAGATTTATTTTCAGAATATGGTTTCACTCAAAACTCACAAACAAGACCACCAGAGAAGGTCATTTCAGATGTATTCATATTTTTGACTCATTCGTTTCAGCACTCTACAATTTCTTTGTCATAGTCATCTTATGATACATTGGTGGTTTCAAAATGAATTACATTAAGTAGCAAACAATGTTCTAGTGACAAGTAGCATATGTATTATATTATTCTCAATAATATTCTGGTTGCCATTTCAAATCATTACATGCCCATTTGGTTAAAACAATATCACAAAGCACATTCACGTGATGACTCACAGGTCTACTGTGGGCTAAACTGTAACCTATTCACACGTCCATAGTCCCATAGTACTGCTCTCAACTGTGACGTGGTGTTATTTCTGAGGCTTTTGTTTTATCTACTTTTCTGAAGAACTAATGAGACATCCAGCACTAACACTCACTGTGACGTAACAGCCAGGGAACCTGGAGGAGTCTCAGCAGTAACGCTCACTGTGACGTAACAGGCCAGGGCAACCTGGAGGAGTCTCATGTGTAACGCTCACTGTGACGTAACAGCCAGGGAACCTGGAGGAGTCTCAGCGTAACGCTGTTCACTGTGACGTAACAGCAGGAACTTCTGGAGGAGTCTCAGCAGTAACGCTCACTGTGACGTAACAGCCAGGGAACCTGGAGGGTCTCAGCAGCTAACGCTCACTGTGACGTAACAGCCAGGGATCTGGAGGATTCTCAGCAGGAACGCTCACTGACGTAACAGCCAGGGAACCTGGAGAGTCTCGCAGTAACGCTCACTTGTACGTAACAGCCAGGGATTCTGGAGGGAGTCTCAGCAGTAACGCTCACTGTGACGTAACAGCCAGGGAACTGAGGAGTCTCAGCAGTAACGCTCAACTGTGACGTAACAGACCAGGAACCGGAGGAGTCTTAGCAGTAACGCTCACTGTTGACGTAACAGCCAGGGAACCTGGAGGAGTCTCAGCAGTAACGGCTCACTGTGACGTAACAGCCAGGGAACCTGGAGGAGTCTCAGCAGTAACGCTTCACTGTGACGTAACAGCCAGGGAACCTGGAGGAGTCTCAGACTAGTAACGCCACTGTGATGTAACAGCCAGGAATCTGGAGGAGTCCTCAGCAGTAACGCTCACTGTGACGTAACAGCCAGGGAACCTGGAGGAGTCTCAGCAGTAACGCCTCAGCTAGCTGACGTAACAGCCAGGGAATCTGGAGGAGTCTCAGCACTAAACACTCACTGTGACGTAACAGCCAGGGAATCTGGAGGAGTCTCACAGTACGCTCACTGTGACGTAACAGCCAGGGAAATCTGGAGGAGTCTCAGTAGTAACGCTCACTGTGACGTAAACAGCCAGGAATCTGGAGGAGTCTCAGCACGTAACACTCACTGTGACGTAACGCCAGGGAATCTGGAGGAGTCTCAGCAGTAACGCTCAATCGTGACGTAACAAGCCAGGGAATCTGGAGGAGTCTCAGCAGATAACGCTCACTGTGACTAAACCCAGCCAGGGAAACCTGGAACGAGTCTCAGCAGTAACGCTCACTGTGACGAACAGCCAGGGAATCTGGAGGAGTCCTCAGCAGTAATGCTCACTGTGACGTAACAGCCAGGGAATCTGGAGGAGTCTCAGCAGTAACGCTCACTGTGACGTAACAGCCAGTGAATTATAACTCTGTGATTGAAAGAATGAGCTCAAAGCAGCTGAAACAACCCAGAGTGACTCGTTTCATTTTCACAGTATTATTATGTACATGCCGGACCAGGCCCGGATAGATATGGACAAAAAAAGTGATTCTTCATTGTTAGTCTGTATGCTGTTACATTATGGTGCGTCAACACAAGATCACAGTCCTCATAATAAACTCTAAAATGGAATCTCTAAAGCAGTGTTTCACACCTCCTCGACTACGCCCAAACAGAACACATTTTTGTTGTAGCCCCAGAAAAACTCACCTGATTAAATTCTTCTTCTCTGCGATTGGCGGATCGCATCCAACTTCAAGGTGCATACAACACCACCTAATGTATTAAAGTGTGAGATTAGTCAGGGCCTACCTACATTCAATTATCTTCCTTATTCCTGTTCATTAATTTTTTTTTAAAGAAATTGAAAAATAAACATTTCACCACCAACTAACCCTATATACCACTATTTCACCACCAACTAACCCTACACCTATATACCACTATTTCACCACCAACTAACCCTACACCTATATACCACTATTTCATAATATAAATCACCACCCCATGAACTCTTCTGCAGTAAAATCTCATACACCCAGGTACTTCTCTGCAGCTGCCACGTACACTCATTAAAAACCCACTACCCCATTCCACTACTTTGACCCTATCTGCTCCTGCACCATGCCAACGGCCTGGGAGGACGGGACACCACCACTCAACACACCCTGTAACTCTTCTGGAGTCGTATACCCAAATACCTCCCTGTGGCTTCCACCACAACATATATTTTCTGTGATTTACATTCCATCTCTGCGGTACAGCTGATAACCATTGTTATGAACGCTAAGAAGCCAACCTTACTGAAGCATAACTTACTCATTACCCTATTCTTCTGTACTGGCACAGATCTACTGCTCACAGGGATCCTCTCAGCATCCCTCACCCTTGACCCCTCCTCCTCCACTTTCTTCACTGTCTCAGCATACAACCCCCTCTGCACTACTCTGACTCTGGACACTTTAATATGCCTCTCTCTCACCGGACACTTCTGATCCTCAGCAACATGGGCACCCTTACAGTTGTCACAGACAACTTTATCCATCAAAATTACACAATAGTCTGTCCCATGCCCTCCTGCACAGTTCCCACATCTTGGAATCTCCCTCCTACACACTGCTGCAACAGGACCATACATGTTACACCTGAAACAGCGCAGTGGATTCTGGATAAGTGCTCTAACAGTAGAACTGATACATCCTAACATGACTTTGGTAGAGACTCAAAACTCAAAAGGACAATGACTCCTCTGTTTCACCACATTCCCCATCAGGTCCGGCATTAAACAGCGGGCATCACAAACATCAGTACTTTTCAACTTTAATTGCTCCACCTCCACACTTAACACTACCCTAGAAATCCTTCCTTATAATGGCGCCCTGTTCCTAAGAGCAAGAAACAGATCTTGACCCAAGTTACGTGACAGGGAGCGTCTTCTCCCTCTGGTCAGAAGAAACACAAACAAATATCACAAGTCCAGTACTGGTTACCTGTACTGATTCAACTACACCCAACTCCTTTCTCATCCACCCTGACACCTCAAATGGATCATCCAAAAGACAAGGGTCCACTTCCTCTCAGAGATGTCACTCCTACTGGTTCAGATTCTTCTGACGCCATTCTTCCTCAACACACATCTTCCTACTACACTGGTAGCATCTTCTTCTTCCTTGCTGTCCATAACCACGTCTATCTGTTCACCACGCACTTGCCATGCCTTCATCCGCTGCATTGTTTGCAGAACATGCA
This sequence comes from Salvelinus sp. IW2-2015, assembly GCF_002910315.2. Classification (NCBI taxonomy): domain Eukaryota; kingdom Metazoa; phylum Chordata; class Actinopteri; order Salmoniformes; family Salmonidae; genus Salvelinus; species Salvelinus sp. IW2-2015. The sequence goes on from NC_036854.1 coordinate 1,883,035, forward strand.
ATGATGGCGTTTCTCCAAAGCCCAACTTCTGTTCCTTAGCCCACTTTACAAGTCTGGCTTTCTTTTGACTTCTCCATGCTTTCTCCATCTCTGTCCCATGTTACATCTCAACCGAGTTCCTGGCTAGTGGCTTACATGCGACCACCCCTGATTCAACTTATTGAGGGCTTGAGGATTAGTTGACAAGTTGAATCAGGTGTGCTTGTCCGGGGCTACAACACAATAAATAGAAAAAGAGCGTGCTGTAGGGGGTGTTGTGAAACACTACTCTAAAGAATATAATATTACGTTTTGTATTTTGGTAAGAATAGATAGGGCTCCATTGGTTTGTAATGGTGCTGCCTGGGTGTTTCTGTCCATTGCAGAATGTGTTTAAAACATAAGTGAGAGAGAGCAGTGGCAGAAAAAAAACAGTACAGCCGATGGACAGAAGCCGCAGACTTCTTATGTTCATTCAGACAGAAACACACTGGACAATCAATGTATTTTTCTGCTGAGGCTATTTTCCCCAAGTATTTTCTCTGACATGCAGGCGAGCGGTAAGTCTGATGGGTCAGGGTGAAAGTATAGGATGTTTGTGGTCGCAATGATGAACAGTCTGTTGGCTAGTTGTTATCCGCTGGTGATACTGTATATAGAATATCATAGTGTGGTTTAAAACTCCTCAGCTACAAGGTCTTAAAACTCCTCAGCTACAAGGTCTTAAACCCCCTCAGCTACAAGGTCTTAAACCCCCTCAGCTACAAGGTCTTTAAAACCCCCTCAGCTATAAGGTCTTAAAACCCCCTCAGCTACAAGGTCTTTAAACCCCCTCAGCTACAAGCTCTTAAACCCCCTCAGCTACAAGGTCTTAAAACCCCCNCTCAGCTACAAGGTCTTAAAACCCCCTCAGCTACAAGGTCTTAAACCCCCTCAGCTACAAGGTCTTAAACCCCCTCAGCTACAAGGTCTTAAAACTCCTCAGCTACAAGGTCTTAAAACTACTCAGCTACAAGGTCTTTAAACCCCCTCAGCTACAAGGTCTTTAAACCCCCTCAGCTACAAGGTCTTAAAACTCCTCAGCTACAAGGTCTTTAAACCCCTCAGCTACAAGGTCTTAAAACCCCCTCAGCTACAAGGTGAAGATTCACATCCCATCCTCGTCGCCAAATGTGGTGGCTTATTTCTGTATTTACCAAATGAGGAGAAAAAAACTTCACACACCAGTCAGAGTTATACTTAAACTACATTTTTTAATAATAAGAGCTTTGCAATAGCATTTGACTTTCAATGATGCGCTATCTCTAATGAACCATTGAAAGTGACAACAGAAAAGTACAAAGATCTTTTATTAGCCAAGATACACCCCTCTCAACCTACATGACGAACCACAGATACATAGAATGGTCACAAAGGAAGACTTTATAATGAGAAAGGAGTATCCCTTAGCCAGATAGCATTCGCTATAAATTACCGTTCAGTTTGGTCCCTAAGATGAGGTTCTAATCTCGTTCCTGGTACTTCATAGCACAGAAACATTACCTCATGTTATCTGGGATGCTCTTTAGGTTTTATCACCCAAATAGATCATAAATCTCCTCTGTCAGTGCTATCTCATAGAGGCCCATCCTCAGTGGAACACCCACACAATAGTTAACAGAATAATCTATTCTGTCGAATAAAACAATCATTATAATGCAATACAGGCATTATAACACAATCTTGCAATTTCCCACGACAAACCCCCTCAGCTACAAGGTCTTTAAAACCCCCTCAGCTACAAGGTCTTTAAAACCCCCTCAGTTACGAGGTCTTTAAACACCCTCAGCTACAAGGTCTTAAACCCCCTCAACTACAAGGTCTTAAACCCCCTCAGCTACAAGGTCTTTAAACCCCCTCAGCTACAAGTTCTTTAAACCCCCCTCAGCTACAAGGTCTTAAACCCCCTCAGCTACAAGGTCTTTAAACCCCCTCAGCTACAAGGTCTTTAAACCCCCTCAGCCCCAAGGTCTTTAAAACCCCCTCAGCTACAAGGTCTTTAAAATCCTCTCAGCTACAAGGTCTTTAAAAACCCCTAGCTATAAGGTCTTTAAAACCCCTCAGCTACAAGGTCTTAAACCCCCTCAGCTACAAGGTCTTAAAACCCCTCAGCTACAAGGTCTTAAAACCCCCTCAGCTACAAGGTCTTTAAACCCCTCAGCTACAAGGTCTTAAACCCCCTCAGCTACAAGGTCTTAAAACCCCTCAGCTACAAGGTCTTTAAAACCCCCTCAGCTACAAGGTCTTTAAAACCCCTCAGCTACAAGAGTCTTTAAACCCCCTCAGCCACAAGGTCTTTAAAACCCCCTCAGCTACAAGGTCTTTAAAATCCCTCCTCAGCTACAAGGTCTTTAAAAACCCTAGCTCATCAAGGTCTTTAAAACCCCCTCAGCTACAAGGTCTTTAAAACCCCTCAGGTACAAGGTCTTTAAAAACTCCTCAGCCACAAGGTCTTTAAAACTCCTCAGCAACAAGGTCTTTAAAAAATCCTCAGCTACAAGGTCTTTAAAACTCCTCAGCCACAAGGTCTTTAAAAACTCCTCAGCCACAAGGTCTTTAAAAATTCCTCAAGCCACACAGGTCTTTAAAAACTCCTCAGCCACAAGGTCTTTAAAAATCTCCTCAGCCACAAAGGTCTTTAAAACCCCCTCAGCCACACGGTTCTTTAAAAACTCCTCAGCCACAAGGTCTTTAAAAACTCCTCAGCCACAAGGTCTTTAAAACCCCTCAGCCACAGGTCTTTAAAAACTCCTCAGCCACAAGGTCTTTAAAAACTCCTCAGCCACAAGGTCTTTAAAACTCCTCAGCCACAAGGGTTTTTAAAACCCCCTCAGCCACAAGGTCTTTAAAAATTCCTCAGCCACAAGGTCTTTAAAAACTCCTCAGCCACAATGTCTTTAATAAAACTCCTCAGCCACAAGGTCTTTTAAAACTCCTCAGCCACAAGGTCTTTAAAACTCCTCAGCCCACAAGGTCTGTTAAAAACTCCTCAGCCACAAGGTCTTTAAAACTCCTCAGCCACAAGGTCTTTAAAACTCCTCAGCCACAAGGTCTTTAAAAACTCCTCAGCCACAAGGTCTTTAAAAACTCCTCAGCCACAAGGTCTTTAAAAACTCCTCAGCCACACGGTCTTTAAAACTCCTCAGCCACAAGGTCTTTAAAACCCCCTCAGCCACAAAGTCTTTAAAAACTCCTCAGCCACAATGTCTTTGGGTAGCTTTCTGTATTCTGTGGTGTTACCATGGAAACTGCCTCAGTAACCATAACCAATAGATTTCAGCACTAGCTACAGTTGGTCCTGATCCAGATGTGGGTGAATGTGTCACACACACACTAACACCCCAGCTGATGACCGAGCATGCATCATTCATGTCTTTAAATCTTTGAGACGGAGCGGAGTGGAGTGGCTGACAGAGGTACACTACATGGCCAAAAATATGTGGTCACCTGTTAGTCGAACATTTCATTCCAAAATCATGTGCATTAATATGGAGTTGGTCCTCTATTTACTGCTTTAACAGCCTCCATTTCTGCGGGGACTTGCTTCCATTCAGCCACAAGAGCATTAGTGAGGTCGAGCACTGATGTTGGGCGATTAGGCCTGGCTCGCAGTCGGTGTTCCAATTCATCCCAAAGGTGTTCAATGGGGTTGAGGTCAAGGCTCTGTGCAGGCCAGTCAAGTTCTAGACAAACCATTTCTGTATGGACCTTGCTTTGTGCACGGGGGCATTGTCATGCTGAAACAGGAAAGGGCCTTCCGCAAACTGTTGCCACAGTTGGAAGCACAGAATCGTGTTGAATGGTATTGTAAGCTGTAGCATTAATATTTCCCTTCACTGGCACTAGGGGGCCTAGCCCGAACTATGAAAAACAGCCCCAGACCATTATTCCTCCTCCACCAAACTTTACAGTTGAGACTATGCATTCAGGCAGGTAGCGTTCTCCTGGCATCCGCCAATCCCAGATACGTCTGTCGGACTGCCAGATGGTGAAGCGTGATTCATCACTCCAGAGAACATGTTTCCATTGCTCCAGAGTCCAATGGGGGTGAGCTTTACACCACTCCAGTGAACGCTTGGCATTGCGCATTGTGATTAGGTTTATGTGCGGCTGCTCTGCCATTTCATTAAGCTCCCGACGGACAGTTCTTGTGCTGATGTTGCTTCCAGAGGCAGTTTGGAACTCGGTAGTGAGTGTTGCGACCGAGGACAGATGATTTTTCAGCACTCTGCGGTCTTGTTCTGTGAGCTTGTGTGGTCTACCTCTTCGCGGCTGAGCCGTTGTTGCTCCTAGATGTTTCCACTTCGAAAATAACAGCACTTACAGTTGACCGGGGCAGCTCTAGCAGGGCAAACATTTGACGAACTGACTTGTTGGAAAGGTGGAATCCTATGGCGGTGCCACATTGAATGTCACTGAGCTCTTCAGTAAGGCCGGTATACTGCCACTGTTTGTCTATGGAGATTGCATGGCTGTGTGCTTGATTTTATATACCTGTCAGCAACTGGTGTGGCTGAAATGGCCAAATCCACTAACTTGAAAGGGTGTTCACATATGTTTGGCCATGTTGTGTATCTAATGGGACTTCGTCTCCATATAGGTAGTACTTCAGGTCAATTATTCTCCTGGATCTCTAGTTCATCGTCTTTCATTCACTCCCTCAGCTCTCAGCTCTTCAGTGCCTTACACCGCTATGCTGCTCGGTCATTGCTCATCCATATATTTATATGTCTATATTCTTATTCCATTCCTTTACTTAGATTTATGTGTATTAGGTCGTTGTTGTGGAATTTTTAGATATTGCTACAATGTCGGAACTAGAAGCAAAAGCATTTCGCTACACTCGCAATAACATATGCTAACCATGTGACCAATAAAATTTGATTTGATATATAAGTCCCATGCCAAATATGTGATATATATTCTGACTTAATGATATCTGATCAGGCTGTAGTCCATGAGGTCAATTATTTTCATGGAATATTGTTTTATTTCTCTATTCATTCAACTGGGTTCCATTGATTAATGTATTTTCCGAGGACGGTCTCTCTCTGGCCAGCCAATTTCTGGTGACTGTCTCTCTGGCCAGTTAATCAGTCTGGCCTATATGTTCACTATGGTGGTTTGCCAGGTCTACCTATCCACGCTCGTCTCTGCCAGGCGGTTGTTCATAATGCCCAGGGCACCCACCCCTCCAGAGAAGCCGTTGTGGCCGTGGCGGGAGTTGGATCCTGATTGGCGAGGGTGGCCGTTAGCCATCTCTGACAGCTGCTTCTGCATGATGGCCAGGTTCACCTGAGAAATGGAGAGAAAGAGAGAGAACTACTCTCAATGGCCATCAAACAAGTGCCAGACACAAAACATAGCAGTGAAAAAGAAAGCCATTGATGTAGCAGTAACGCTGACCACCTGGGCAGGGACCAGGATTAGTTTGTGTTACACATATGCTTTATAGTGTGGTTCACAGTACCAAATGCTCCAGGATCTGGAGCCCTAAGTATTTGACATATGCATTTGAACAAGGTCTTATCTTTTATTTTTTATTTAACTAGGCAAGTCAGTTAAGAACAAATTCTTATTTTACAATGACGGCCTACCCTGGCCAAATCCTCCCCTAACCCGGACAACGCTGGGCCAATTGTGCGCCGCCCTGTGGGACTCCCGATCACTGCCGGATGTGATACAGCCTGGGATCAAACCAGGGTCTGTAGTGACGCCTCTAGCACTGAGATGCAGTGCCTTAGACCACTGCGCCACTCGGGAGCCCTTATCTGGGAGCAGTATACATCCTGTCCTCCATCTTCCCTCTACCTTATTGGCAGCCAGGAAATCTCTCATGGAGATCATCTCTCCAGACATCCTCCGCCCGTCCACCTCGCTCTCATTCACCGCGTCTGTCTCGATGGACAGGTCCCGCTGCGCCCTCAGATGTCCGGGCACCACCACGTTCCTGCGGGGGAGTCTCTGCTCGGGGTGGTGGCCCCCCCTCCTCGGGCAGTGACATGGTGCCTCCATCCTCCTTAACAGCCAGTTCAGCACCTAGAATGAGATTAAGAATAATACAATTTATACTGAACAAAAATAAAATATAAACTCAAGATGTAAAGTGTTGGTCTCATGGTTTATGAGGTAAAATAAAAGATCCCAGAAATGTTCCATATGCACAAAAAGTGTTTATTTATATCAAATGTTGCACAGAAATGTGTTTACATCCCCGTTAGTGAGCATTTCTCTTTGGCCAAGACATTACATCCACCGGACAGGTGTGGCATATCAAGTAGCTGATTAAAAAGCATGATCATTACACAGGTGCATCTTGTGCTGGGGACAATAAATGGCCACTCTAAAATGGGACATTTTGTCACACAACACAATGCCACAGATGTCTAAAGTTTTAAGGGTGAGTGCAATTGGCATGCTGACTGCAGGAATGTTCCCCAGAGATGTTGCCAGAGAATTTAATGTTCATTTCTCTACCATAAGCCGCCACCAACATCGTTTTAAAGAATTTGTCAGTATGTCCAACCGGCCTCACAACCACAGACCACGTGTATTCACGCCAGCCCAGGACCTCCACATCCGGCTTCTAAACCTGCGGGATCGTCTGAGGGGGCAGGGGGAGGTCGCGGTGCTGAGGAGTATTGCTGTCTGTAATAAAGCCCTTTTGTCAGGAAACACTAATACTGTGCCCCTGCTCAGTCATGTGAAATCCATAGATTAGTGCCTAGTTCGTTTATTTCAATTGACTGAATTCCTTATATGGACCGTAACTGAGCAAAATTGTTGAAATTCTTGCATGTTGCATTTATATTTTTGTTCAGTATATTTCTAAGCACACTTTTAACCAGTATGTTTCTGCTCTCTTGCCAAGTGTTTATGGTATTGTCATGACAAACAGTTTGTGTTCGTAAATTGGCTAGCTTGAGAGAACACCTCACTCTGACCATTTCACTCGCCCTAGCAGAGCTGGTTGGGCTGTTTTCATGTTATCTAGAGCGTTGGTGACTGTAACTGTGCTGCTGGCAACAGTTTAATTATGTTTTTTTGCCAACGTTTACTGACACCGGTCAAATTCAGCGGGTGTTGCGCATTTGTGAATTCGGCACTTATTCTGCGCCCAGAGTGAATTTCCAAACTCACCCTAAGTACAATGGAGTTGGCAAGCTAGCACAACCAGGGGCTTGAGTCACTCTACATAATAAAACGGATTCATCGATGAAAACCATCCAATCACACAATAATAATAATCCCACCTGTTTGATGACGATGGAGATGACGTTGAACAGTGAGTAAATACAGCAGACGCCTGTCAGTATAAACAGGAAGTTGCCCAGCCGGTATGCCGCCTGGTTCACGTTCCCCTCCTCGTACGCCAACCTTTGGCTGCTCACCACGTCACCGAACCCGATGGTGCTGAACGCCACAAAGCAAAAGTACAGAGAGTCTAGATACCCCCAGCCTTCTACAGCAGAGTACATTGCTGAGGCGCAGCAGGAAACCAAGATGGCAGCGGCGCCAAGGATCAACATAACACAGTATACTGAAGGCTTCCACCCAGCTAGCCCCTCCCCCCTGCCACCTCTCCCGCCCCCACCGCTGCCCTCAGAGAGGCGTCGGCAGCCATTTTGGGGAAGCATGGCCTTGCGGCGGCGGCGCTCGTGGCAGAACTTGAGGACGAAGGCGATGACGGTGATGACACGCTCTAGGAAGAGGTTGAAGAACAAGATGGTGGCGGCACAGCCGATGAGTCCGTAGAAGATGAGGAAGATCTTACCACCGATCGTCGCTGGCGTGGTCATCCCAAACCCTGGAAAACAAGATGGAGGAAGATGTTATTATTAAGAAAACGGAATGAAAAGAATATTGGTCAAAACTAATATTGATGTTTTTGCTTGTATTTATTAGCCATTACATCGTTGCATAGATACATTACCAATAGAAAACAAAAGTGTGACAAACGAAACTGGATCACACTGAACAATGAATGCAGCATTTTGTTTAGTTATATTATTTTCAAAGATCCTGTTTCTTCACAATGATAAATCAGTCAGTCTGAGGATATTGTTTACTGCCAGCTTTCACAGACAGGTGGAAAAGCACCCTATGAGATAGAGCATAGCTCACATGACACAGTCCCCAAATACCAGTATCACACACGCACACATTTCACACGTTTTATTTCTCACTCTCTCCATCTCTCTTTTCTCTCTCTTTTCTCACTTCTTCTCTCATTCTCGCTCCAGCCCCACCACTGCATTGCACTCTGGGAATGCCATCTTTCAGCCCAGTGGAGGAGAATCAATACCATCACTTCAAAGCTGTACAATGTGTTTTTTGTCATTCGCGATGATTGATTTTTAAGTCATTGACTTGGCATTTGAAAGATTTGAGAACATTGTCCTGTTCACGTAAAACATGCATAAGTATTCACAGCCAGTCTTCAAGGCTTACATGGATATAGGACATGTCTGAAATAACACCCTATTCCCTGTGTGGCTCTGGTCCAAAGCAGTGCACTAGACAATAGTGTGCCTTTTGACTGTAGACATTATCCTATCCTTTGACCGTGATTGTAATAGTTTACAGAAACTGACTGTTTTACATTTACACTATGTCGTCTGTCTGTGAGCGTTTCAGCCTGCTCAATGCCCAGCTCTCTGATCCTTCAGTCCATTGTGAGCGTTTCAGCCTGCTCAATGCCAAACTTTCTGATCCTTCAGTCCATTGTGAGCGTTTCAGCCTGGCCAATGCCCACCTTTCTCTGATCCTTCAGCTCATTGTGAGCGTTTCAGCCTGCCCAATGCCAAACTTTCTGATCCTTCAGTCCATTGTGAGCGTTTCAGCCTGCCCAATGCCAACACTTTCTGATCCTTCAGTCCATTGTGAGCGTTTCAGCCTGCTCAATGCCAACTTTCTGATCCTTCAGTCCATTGTGAGCGTTTCAGCCTGCAATGCCAAACTTTCTGATCCTTCAGTCCTTGTGAGCGTTTCAGCCTGCCCAATGCCAAACTTTCTGATCCTTCAGTCCATTGTGAGCGTTTCAGCCTGCTCAATGCCAAACTTTCTGATCCTTCGTCCATTGTGAGCGCATCAAGCCTGCCCAATGCAGCTTTCTGATCCTTCAGTCCATTTGTAGTTGCATCATTTCTGATAGGCGTTTTACTTGCTGCATTCAGGGTCACATCTCAAATACAGATCAAATATTGAAAGGGGGATACCTAGTCAGTTGGACAACAGAATGCATTCAACTGAAATGTGTCTTCCGCATTTAACCCAACCCTCTGAATCAGAGAGGTGTGGGGGGCTACCTTAAATCAACATCCATGTCATCGGCGCCCCAGGGTTACAGTGGGTTAACTGCCTTGCTCAGGGAGCGAGACCAATGCATTTAACTCCATCTAAATATTTAAAAAACTGTTCTGTGTTGTCTCTAAACATTTACAGGTTGTGCTCTCCTTGTGGGTTATACGCGCACAAACATGCAGACACACACACATGGCTCTTATGGACTGATGTACAGAGAGCAAAGCCGTGATGAATCCTATGATGAGTCCAGTTCATCTAGTCCAGCCCTTGACTGCTCTCTCTGTTCCTGTGAGTTATCACAACAATGGGCACTCAGGTGTAAAAACATCTCTCTCCATTTATTTCAATTACTGGCTGCCACTCGGCTTTCACCCAAAATCAATGGATTCCACAGTGCAGGGCGTCATTAGTTCCCTTATCGGAGTACAAGAAGTATGGTATATCCTACTCTATTGGAGCGAGTATGGTTATATATCCTACTCTATAGGAGCAGTATGGTTATATATCCTACTCTATAGGAAGCAGTATGGTTTATATATCCAACTCTATAGGAAGCAGTATGGTTATATATCTACTCTATAGGAAGCAGAATGGTTTATATCCTAACTCTATGGAAGCAGTATGGTTATATATCCTCTCTATAGGAAGCAGTAGGGTTTATAATCCTACCTATTGGACGAGTAGGTTATTATCCTACTCTATAGGAAGCAGTATGGTTATATCCTACTCTATAGGAGCAGTATGGTTATATATCCTACTCTATGGAGCAGTATGGTTATATTCACTCTAATGGACGCAGTATGGTTATATATCTACTCTATAGGAAGCAGTATGGTTTATATATCTACTCTATAGGAGCAGTATGGTTATAATCCTACTCTATAGGAAGCAGTATGGTTATATATCCTACTCTATAGGAAGCAGTATGGTTATATCCTCCTCTATAGGAAGCAGTATGGTTATATATCCTACTCTATAGGAAGCAGTATGGTTATATATCCTACTCTATAGGAAGCAGTATGGTTATATATCTACTCTATAGAAGCAGTATGGTTATATATCTACTCTATGGACGCAGTATGGTTATATATCCTACTCTATAGGAAGCAGTATGGTTATATATCCTACCTATAGGAAGCAGTATGGTTATATATTACTCTATAGGAGCAGTATGGCTATATCTATCTCTACTGCTATGAATCAGTTATGGTTATATATCTACTCTATGGACAGTAATGTTATATTCACTCTATCGGCAGTATGGTTATTATCCTACTCTTATGGAAGAGTTGGTTCTATATCTACTCTATAGGAAGCAGTGTGTTCTATATGCCTACTCTATAGGAAGCAGTATGGTTATATTCTACTCTTATAGGAAGCAGTATGGTATATATTACTCTATAGGAAGCAGTATGGTTATATATCCTACTCTATAGGAAGCAGTATGGTTATATTATCTACTCTATAGGAAGCAGTATGGTTATATATCCTACTCTTAGGAAGCAGTATGGTTATATATCCTACTCTCTGGAAGCAGTATGGTTATATATCCTACTCTATGGACGCAGTATGGTTAATATCCTACTCTATAGGAAGCAGTATGGTTATATTCCTACCTTATAGGAAGCAGTATGGTTATATATCCTACTCTATAGGAAGCGTAGGTTATTATTCTACTCTATAGGAAGCAGTATGGTTATATATCCTACTCTATAGGAAGCAGTATGGTTATATATCCTACTCCATTGGACGCAGTATGGTTATATATCCTACTCTATAGGAAGCAGCATGGTTACATATCCTACTCTATAGGAAGCAGTATGGTTATATATCCTACTCTATAGGAAGCAGTATGGTTATAAATCTACTCTATTGGACGCAGTATGGCATATACCTACTAATAGGAAGCAGTATGGTTATATATCCTACTCTATAGGAAGCAGTATGGTATATATCCTACTCTATTGGAAGCAGTATGGTTATATTCCTACTCTATAGGAAGCAGTATGGTTATATATCCTACTCCATTGGACGCAGTATGGTTATATATCCTACTCTATAGGAAGCAGCATGGTTATATCCTATTAGGCATTGAAGCAGTATGGTTATATATCTACTATCAGGAACAGCATGGTTACATTCTACTCTATAGGAAGCAGTATGGTTATATATCCTACTCTATAGGAAGCAGTATGGTTATATATCCTACTCTATTGGAAGCAGTATGGTTATATTATCTACTCTATGGAAGCAGTATGGTTATATATCCTACTCTATAGGAAGCAGTTATGGTTATATATTCTACTCTATAGGAAGCAGTATGGTTATATATCTACTTCTATAGGAAGCAGTATGGTTATATTCTACTCCATGGACGCAGTTGTTATATATCCTACTCTATAGGAAGCAGATGGTTATATCCTACTCTATAGGAAGCAGTATGGTTTATATATCCTACTCTATAGGAGCAGCATGGTTAATATACTACTATAGGAAGCCGTATGGTTATATATTCTACTACTATGAAGCAGTATGGTTATATATCCTATACTCTATAGGAAGCAGTATGGTTATATATCCTACTCTATAGGAAGCAGTATGGTTATATATTCTACTCTATAGGAAGCAGTATGCAGCAATAAAGTAATTAAGAGACATTAAAGCCTTTAGCTGTGTTGCTTAGCTACAAAAGAACAGAGATAAGAAGGTCCCTTATGTCATGAACATCCCCTGCCCACCAGGCTTTTGTGTTGCATCACAGTCAGGGTCTTATATCACCCAGACTGAGAGAGAGATCCTGCTATGCCTGCGGAGGAGATTCCTAGTAATTGGCACTCAAGGCTGCACTAATTGAAGGGGTTTTCATATTCGCACCAATTACAAGACACACAATAAGCCTAATTAGAACTTGATGGACATGCATATTGAAGCATAATTTAGTTGGCTGTGATTGTTCTAGTATTGGAATAATTTAATGGTGCCTATTCATAACATAATAACATCCCTATAGTCTACACAAGGGTTTCCCAAGCTCAAATTTGATTTGATTTAGGAGATGGTTGGGAAACCCTGCAAATATACATAATTTTCAAATAACATTAGGCTAAGAAATACTTGTTTTGGAGAGCTGAAAAATACTGTCAACAACTGGCCATTATAATATTTTACACTTTTAATTGCCATGTAATATTGTCTCAAGTAAATTGTGATATGTGATAATGATATGTGATAATGATGTGATCTATAGGGTACAGCACATCTCACCTATGGTCGAGACCACGGTCCCCACGAAGTAGAACGCACCGGTAAAGTCCCACCGAGGTCTGATGGTGTCCACGCGGATCCCAGCCACGTTCGCCTCCTCGTAGTTCCTCAAGAAGTTGTTCAGCTCTTTGTTGCTAAGGTTATGCTTTTGGCTGAACTGTTCAAACCGCTGCCCCCAGCGCTCCTTCGCCTCCGCTTCCATCGGCTGTTCCAGTGCTGAAAAGACAGCGGCACCGCAGAGGAGGTAGAGGATTATAAACACCGCTAACATAAGGAACCTGGCGTTATCCTCGTTGAAGGGACCGAAGCCACAAGAGCAACCGCTCCGGAAAGCCATTACGTAGGATAATCACCGTTCAACAGGTGTTAGGGACGCGACGCATCGTTTTATTATGGAACAAATTATACACTGCTCATCATCTGTCTCTTTAGGTTTATCGTTGAAAATAAAAAAAAATGGTTCAGGATAGAAACTGGTGAAATAGAGTTGGAGGCTGTGAGGATAGAGCCAGAGAGAAAAATCTGAGAGTTTTCCTCATGGAGAGCAGAGAGAAAAAATGGATATGTTTAATCATGGAGAGCATAGAGACAGAGAGAAAATAAAATAGTTTTCCTCAGAGATTCAACAGTTGTTCACGTCACTGTGAAACCCCCCTCCCCCACAACAGTACCCATCAAAAGTTGTCAAGGATCTTTGACCATTAATCCAAGTCTAAAATGTTCGTTATTATCTGTTACAATAAACATATGGCGTCATCCTTGACGTTTGTGCGCTTGTCAAAAATAAATACATTACTTTTAACCTCCCTGATATAGAGTTCAAATGTTGTTAAACAAAATGCGCACAGTTGAAAAAGTCCTTTTAACGGTGTGCAAACACATTTTTTTTTAATGTCACAACGTTTTTCAAGAGCACCAACATGGCTGTGTGGATAGCGAAATAGTTTACGATGATGCATTTGAGGTGTACCCTCAGCTCCGTCTCAAAAGAACGCAGAGGGTGTTGAGGGAGGGTGTTGAGAAGAAGAATTTCGAATAACTTACACTGCATTCATCGAACGGTGAACTCTGTATGAACCCATGGTAAACTCAAGGCTGTTACACTCAACAGTAAGATGTCCGTCTGCAACAGTGCGCGTCTGTCTAACTGACCTCCATCTCGACTAGGCTACGCACTCTGAACAAGCCCCAGTCACAAACCCACACCCACCTCCTTCGCTGTTCAGGTGGAGACCTTTACATATGAGCGCAAAATAAAATCAACATGAAGCTACTGTATAAACTTCAGCTTTCATATAACATTAATATAACACAACTTAACAATATGAACAACTGTGAATTTACTAAGTGATTAAGTCAGTAATGATTACATAACTTATGTATTAAATTATTTAAAAAATTACAGAATGAAAACATTCTGGTTAAACTATCAAGTGGATCAAGACACTGGCCACCATGTGACTTGAGGAGCCGGAAACAATGCTAAGCATGATTCCAACATTTGGGCAGTCTCCTGCCGCTGTCTGTCCACAGAGCATTAGAGAACGGCACCGTGACGTCTTCTGTCATGGATCAATATGACTTGACCTTTCAGTTCAGGGTCTGAACATTCATATGTTTGCGCATGGGACATCCAGGGACAATCTGAGCAAATGTCACTACTGTGGAACAAGCTGTTAAAATGCATTATGCACATCAGAGGAAGATTTAAAACAAAAGGCAATTTTTAAAATATATCCTGCTTTGGATGGTTAGTGAACATAATCATAACATTTTGGGTGTAACTGGTGGTTACTTTCAGAAGATTTGAGGAACTAATGCTTGCAGACAGAGCAGAACCCACTCAGATCTCAGACAGTTGTTTTAGCCCTGTGGGTACTTTTGACAGGCAGATTTGCAGCATGTCCACCAGGCTGTGATGTTACAGAAGGCCACTATTTAGATTTTTACTTAACCCCAACATTTCTAGTGGAAGTGGTGGTAACTCTGCCACACACTTTGAGGCAGAGAATTTCAGCACCATGGACAGGGATTATGTTTGTTGACAGTACCTCAACATTACTGGTGTAACGTTGGTACATAGTTTGAGGCCAAAACATTTTGGAACCGTGGACAGCTAATAGGCCTACACCTCTGGCCAGAGTCAGCAGTCCGGTTCGCCCACCAACGTAGCCTATCTGTGTCGCCTCGGAATGTGATTCAATCCAGGAGGTCAAATGTACATTGCTTGCAGCATAGGCCTACGTGTTGTGCAGTAGATCCTAAAGTTCGTCAGAGCTGTGTTTCTCCACCACAGCCCAGGCGTAGGCGTGGAGAGGAGGGGCTGCAACAGAATACGTGTTTTGGCGGTTTCAAAGGAAAAGCTGTGTGACTCTATCTAACGTTACTTACTTACCTGACCCTCGCTCCAGCTAGCTAGCTTTTGCCAGGTTAGTTATAACCACGAACAAGTAACGTTAGTTAGCTAACTAGCTAGCTGCCTTCCTGCCTTCCTTTACTGACAGAACAGACAGGGAGCTTATATTAAAAACAAGCAAGCATCGACCTAAAGGCTAAAGCTAGCTATCATACAGTGCATTCGGAAAGCATTCAGACCTCTTCCCTTTTTCCATATTTTTTTTAACGTTACAGCCTTGTGCTAAAATGGATTAAATAAAACGTAAAGTTAAAGTGTGTGTTTCCCGATGTGCTCTGTTGAAGGGTATGTATCTGAAGGCTCTAACCTGTGTGTTTTTTGTGTGTGTGTGTTTAATTAACCACTCACAAGCTAGCTAGTTAGCTAGCTAACTCTTACAAATACAGTACATGTACATTTTTCTTATTGAATATGCCAAATAGAGCTATAGACTATAGCCTGACATTGGTAATTAGACTACGAATCAATTACTATTGGAGAACACTGTTGCTGACCTCTGTCGATTGCACGTGATGAGCAGTAGGCTGACTAAAAAGAGGTAGCTATGAATCTATGAAGCTATCTAAATATTTATAAAAAAATATTTATAATAAGTCTTTGTGATTCAAAATCCTAGTTAATCATCACGTGCCTTGTAAAACACTATCTAGGTTTGCTCGGTCTGGCAGTAGGCCTAACCCAACTATCAGAGGCAGAGGATCTTTCTTTCGGCTGTTGCTGACAACAACTGCATGTAAATTGTTCTTCTACATCAGTGGTTTCCAACCAGGGGTACTAGGACCACAGAGGGTACTAGGACCACAGGGGTACTAGGACCGCATGGGGTACTTGGCCTATCTACAGGTGGTACTTGGCCTATCCACAGGGGGTACTTGAGAAGACTCATGAGGCCATAGACTTACTGTTAAAATGCACATGAGGGGCACTTCAGGGGGACTCCGGGCAGAGCAAAATTCAGTTGGTGGTACAGTAAGCAAAAAAGGTTGGGAACTACATCATAATAATTATACACTGAATGTACAAAACATATTCATGATATAGACTGACCAGGTGAATCCAGCTGAGAGCTATGATCCCTCATTGATGTCACTTGTTAAATCCCCTTCAGTCAGTGTAGATGAAGGGAAGGAGACTTGTTAGGATATGATGGCCTTTCTTTTGCATTTCAAACATGATGTGTTATATTCTCCTACATTAATTTCACATTTCCACAAACTTCAAAGTGTTTCCTTTCAAATGGTACCAATAATATGCATGTCCTTGCTTCAGGTCCTGAGCTACCGGCAGTTAGATTTGGGTATGTCATTTTAGGTGAAAATTGGAAAAAAGGGTTCGACCATTAATTAAAGAAGGATTTTTAAGCCATGAGACAATTATTATTCAAACAAAGATGCCTCCCTGGCAACCAGCACATATTTCTAAACTGTGTTTGCATATAATGACAATCTATTCTCTAAACTATGCTGGTATTATGTAGTCCATTATTTAATTGTATAATATATTATGTTGTACAGTGTACAACTATGTTTATAGACATTTTTGCAAATGAATTAAAAACGAAAAGCTAAACTGTCTTGAGTCAATAAGTATTCAACCCCTTTGTTATGGCGATGCCTAAATAAGTTCAGGAGTAAAAATGTGCTTAACAAGTCACATAATAAGTTGCATGGACTCACTCTGTGTGCAATAATAGTGTTTAATATGATTTTTTCATGACAACCTCATCTCTGTCTCCCCCCCACACATACACGTATCTGTAAGATCCCTCAATCAAGCAGTGAATTTCAAACACAGATTCAACCACAAAGACCAGGGAGGTTTTCCATTGCCTCGCAAAGAAGGGCACCTATAGGTAGATGTGTAAAAAAAAAAAAAAGCAGACATTGAATATACTTTTGAGCATGGTGAAGTTATTAATTACACTTTAGATGGTGTATCAATACACCCAGTCACTACCAAGATACAGGAGTCCTTCCTAACTCAATTGCCGGAGAGGAAGGAAACCGCTCAGGGATTTCACCATGAGGCCAACGGTGACTTTAAAACAGTTACAGAGTTTAATGGTTGTGATAAGAGAAAACTGAAGATGGATCAACAACATTGTAGTTACTCCATAATACTAATCTAAATGACAGAATGAAAAGAAGGAAGCCTGTTACAGAATACAAATATACAAAAACGTGAATCCTGTTTATAACAAGGCAATAAAGTAAACCTGTAAAAAAAGTGGCAAAGAAAGTAACTTTGTCCTGAATACTAGTGTTGTGTTTGGGGCAAATCCAACACAACTCATCCCTGAGTACCACTCTTCATATTTCCAAACATGGTGGTGGCTGCATCATGTTATGGGTATGCTTTTCATAGGCAAGTACTAGGGAGTTTTTTAGGAATAAAAAATCCCGGAATGGAGCAAAGCATATTCCTGAGTGGCCTAGTTACAGATTTGACTTAAATTGTCTTGAAAATCTATGGCATTGCCTGAAAATGGCTGTCTAGCAATGATCAATAACCAATTTAGTGACTTACCGAGAAAGACTGACAGCTATAAACGCTGCCAAAGGTGATTCTAACATGTTTTGATTCATGGTGTGAAAGCTTATTCAAATGTGATTTTACTCTATTTCATTTTCAATACATTTACAACTTTTTTTTAACATTTTTTACATTTTGTCATTATGGGGTATTGTGTGTAGATGGATTAGATTAACAAATCAATTTCGTCCATTTTGAATTATTAAGGCTGTAACACAACAAAATGTTTAATAAGTCAAAGGGTATGAATACTTTTTTATTTTACCAGGCAAGTCAGTTAAGAACAAATTCATATTTTCAATGACGGCCTAGGAACAGTGTACTTGCCTTGTTCAGGGGCAGAACAACAGATTTTTACCTTGTCAGCTCGGTGATTCGATCTCTCAACCTTTCGGTTACTATTCCAACGCTCTAACCACTAGGCTACCTGCTACCCTTTTTAAGGCACTGGACATGGTAATGATGGGGTGCTTGTGTACGTGTTTGTGTACGCATTTGCATGCATGTGTGTGTGTGTGTGTGTGTGTGTGTGTGTTGTGTGTGTGTGTGTGTGTGTGGTGTGGTACGTGCCTTTGAGCATGCACATGGGTGTGTTCTTTGTGTGTGTGTGTGTGTTCTTTGTGTGTGTGTGTGTGTGTGTGGGGCTCACTGTTATACTCATTCTTTAATGTCCTTGTCAATGTTTCTTTTCTTTCCTTTAAGCCACGGCCAAGCATTGTCCTCATTCACACACACACACACACACACACACACATGCACACACACACACACGCACACACACACACACACACACACACACGCAAAAACACACTGGGAACTGGCTGTGTGTTGTCTCTCTGGTGTGGTTTCAGGGGGTCAAAGTCAAGACTTTGACGCAACACCACCTCCTTCAGTCAAACCACCATAGGAAGCTTTGTAAATAAACTAAATAATAATACAAAAATTAATAGAATGACAGCTCTGTAAAACATTATCCTAAATATAAACCATCAAATTAGTGAATACCATTGGTGTTATATATTTATATATATTTAATTTATACATTTTACTTTGTCAGTATGTATTTGTCGTCAAATGTTTTGGGGTCAAACTGGTGTCAGTTGTGAAATAAGTCAACAGTTGGAAGAGTTGCAGAGTTAATTGAAAATAATGCCGTTGTTGATTAGATGCTTTTATCATTAATTAGGCTATTTTCTCCAGGCTGTATCACAACCGGCCGTCATTGGGAGTCCCATAGGGAAGCACACAATTGGACCAGCGTCGTCCGGGTTTGGCCGGTGTAGGCTGTCATTGTAAATAAGAATTTGTTCTTGACTGATTTGCCTAGTTAAATAAAGGTTACATTTTTAAAACATGATGATCTTGATGTACTTACTGTACGGGTCAAATTGACCAGGAAACATAAATGGTGTAGGTTGAATCGAACATAAAGGAAGGGTTAAGGTTTATCTACTTGAAACTCATGGACAATATGGACACAGATATACAAAAATTATACTATTGTCATGTCTTTGGCTATGCCGGATTAAGTGATATGACATGCTATTCTATAAAATAATTTTTCTGTAATTAATATTACCTGATTAAGCTAATCAGGTAGATAATTAACTAGAAAGTCGGGGCACCACGAAATAATGTTTATCAAGCTGTTATCTTCTGAATAAACTCTTAAAGACCTGGTAACCTTTTACGTCAGTAGCAGTCAATATTTAATCCTCACCTTATTTAGTCTCATCTGAAGTGATAAATGCTTGGTTATCTTCACGAACCCTGGCTAACAAGTTGAATCAGAAATACAACATTTGGTTTAATTTAGCGGGCGGATGGGGTAGCACTTCTTTAGTGAATAAGAGTTCAAAGTTCATACCAAGGTGCCATGCTATATGCTCATGCTATATTCTGGCTGGTATAGTCGAAATTCATCCTTTCGGCGTGTAGGTCGTCACCTTCACATTGAAATTCGATGCTAATTTCGTTAGGTTCTCTAAGGTTGGCTTAGTTCTGTAGGTGGTCTTTGTCCTTTCAACGTGGGGACCTCAAGTCCACACGTCCTTGGAACAGCTTATTATCTGAGCCCTTTTAACGTAGGACTGTCGCCCTAACATCCTCGGAACAGAAAGTTACATTTTCGTCAAGGGCTTTATATAGGAGGGGAGAGAAGGGCGTGTTTCATAGTTTATAACCAATGTCTGTTCACATGGGCAGAGCCACTGAGTTGAGCATAGTTCACTCATGAAAACCCAATTCTCTCATTTGGAAGCTAACATTACATTTCATATTTTCACAAATAGTTTCATATGTTAACATTTAAATTGCACAACCATTCCATGTGAATCTGATAACTAGAATGTGTAGACTATCCAAGATACAGTTTATGTCATCCTATCATCAGTAATAATGTCTCAGACGCCAACTGATCTGGCATCATATTCATTTAGTACCAACGCATATTTTCAGCTGGTTGGATTATCGAAATATGGTTCCTTTCCCATCTTTTGATGTCACCAGACTCTCTCTCAATGTTAACCAAGGGATTTTCAATAGTCACATCGGTAGAGTAGAGAGACGAAAAAGGGGAAAGGCATTTATGGGGGTCAGAAACCTCCCCCACTCAGGCCAACGTGCATAACAACTATATATTAATACATTTTGTAAAAGTTATTCAAGTTTAATTTACCAAAGTTAAAATAGATTGCCATAGATTTTCTGCTAATTACCAAAATTACTGAAGATTCCAGTAACTTTGGTAAAATACTGGTAACTTTGCAACCCTAGTTGTTAGCCAGTCTCTTTGCAATGACATGAAACCAATTTATTTTATAGGTACATTTTAATTTTGAGTAGATTGGTTGTCATGAATAGCTTTTCAACCGGGTTCAGTGATAAAAAAATAAATATATATATATATAATAATACTCGTAGGAAAGGTTTTCATCTTTAGCTCACAATCTGTGGATACTATACAATTAGAAAGGTTAAAAGATGATGTAAAACATCACAATTGAAAAATATATGGCACATGGAAACCAAATGAGGGTGGTCGGTGAGATGGGCTGAGAGTGGCTGAGGGTTGGGATTAAAGAGCTTATGTTTGGTAATGTATTATTATGTGACTGCTTTATATAAAAGTACCATGTATGCTAAATGTATATGTAAAATGTATGTATATGTAGCAAGAAATCTGTAAAAAAAACAAAAAGATATTTGTCCTCCGAAGGGGGGGGGGGTGGAGCTGATAATAATAATAAATAAAAATAATATATATTTATTGACTGACTATGGCTTTCCAAATTGCCCAACACTGCTATTTGTAAGGTTAATTTTAAGTGCATGTAGTGATTTTTTAACCATTCCTGAACCTGTGACCAGAAACAAGCTACATAGGGGCAATACCATAATAAATAATCTATTTATTCTGTCTCTTCACAGAATAATCTACTGAGCTGAGAATCTTGCCCATATATTTAGCAATCTGTTGGTGGCAAGAATTTTATATAATAGTTTAATTTGAAAAACTCTAAATGTTGAATCAGGTGTCGTTTTTTTGTACCAGTTCATAATGGAATTGGTACATCGAAAATCTCTTCCCATTTATTTTTTAACCTGTATGTCAACAGCTGTCAACATTTCTGTCCTCACATGAAACTGGTATATTTTTCTATTTATGCCAGTGCCTTTCAGCCAATTTGTATCTTTAATATGTGGCAGGCAAACAAGTTCTTTACCTGCTCCCTTGTCCACTTGCCTCGTCCATTCTTGTGGTAATGCTGCAATCAGTTGGTTGTAAGTTTTTCTTTGAATGAAGGTTGAGCCTTTCTTAATAATCTACTGGAAAACCATTTTGGGTTTAAGTATAATTTATGTATGAGTGAAGCTTTCAGTGAGAGGTTAAAAGCTTTAATATTTAATAATTTTAGCCCCCAAAACTCATATTCATTATATAAATAGACACGTTTAATTTTGTCTGGCTTAGCATTCCAAATAAAATTAAATATTTGTTGCTCATATGGTTAAAAAAAATTAGTAATCTGGAGTAGGCAGTGCAATTAGTAAGTAAGTTAACTGTGATAGGACCAAAGAGTTAATCAGTTAATGTAATTTTTCCATAAATAGACAAGTATTTACCTCTCCATGGTTGCAGAATCTTATCTATTTTTGATAACTTTCTTTTGAAATTAATTGTGGTAAGTTCATTTATATTTTTGAGATGTGAATACCAAGTATGTCTACTTCACCATCTGCACATTTTATTGGTAAACTACAACGTAGTGTAAACACTGTATTTTTTCACAATCCAATATGTAATATGGTACACTTGTCATAATTAGGTTTTAGTCCAGAGAGGCTAGAAAAGTGATCAAGATCTTCAATGAGACTGTGCAGGGATCCAGATTGTGGATTTAGTCATCGGGATACATTGACACTTTTGTTTTTATCCCCAGGATTTCAAACCCCTTGATGTTCTTGTTGGATGTAATATTAATAGCTAGCATTTCAATGGCCATAATAAATAGAGATGGAGACAATGGATAGCCTTGTTTTACTCCTCTTAAAAGCTCATGTTAGAGACGCAGACTCAGTCTCGACCTTTAAGTCTTTATTGAAGACTCATCTCTTCAGTAGGTCCTATGACTGAATGTAGTCTGGCCCAGGAGTGTGAAGGTGAACGGAAAGGCACTGGAGCAACAAACCCGCCTTGTTGTCTCTGCCTGGCTGGTTCCCTTCTCTCTACTGGGATTCCCTGCCTCAAACCCGATTACAGGGGCTGAGTCACTGGCTTACTGTTGCTCTTCCTTGCCGTCCCTAGGAGAGGTGCGTCACTTGAGTGGGTTGAGTCGCTGACGTGATCGTCCTGTCCGGGTTGGGCCCCCCCCCTTGGTTTTGCGCCGTTGGGGACATCTTCATGGGCTATACTCGGCCTTGTCTCAGGATGGTAAGTTGGTGGTTGAAGATATCCCTCTAGTGGTGTGGGGGCTGTGCTTTGGCATGGTGTGTGGGGTTATATCCTGCCTGTTTGGCCCTGTCCGGGGGTATCGTCGGACGGGGCCACAGTGTCTCCCGACCCCTCCTGTTTCAGCCTCCAGTATTTATGCTCCAGTAGTTTATGTGTCGGGGTGCTAGGGTCAGTCTGTTATATCTGGAGTACTTCTGACCTGTTGCACCCTCTACAAACACTGTGATTATTATTATTTGACCCTGCTGGTCATCTATGAACATTTGAACATCTTGGCCATGTTTATAACGATTGTCGTCTGGAGAAGGAGAAGAGGACCAAGGTGCAGCGTGGTAAGTGTTCATTATTTTAGTAAAATATGAAACACTTGACAAAACAACAAAAATGTCAAACGAATAGTTCTAAAAGGTGACGAAAAACACTAAACAGAAAATAACCACCCACAAACACAAGTGGGAAAACAGGGTACCTAAGTATGGCTCTCAATCAGAGACAACGATAGACAGCTGCCTCTGATTGAGAACCATACCAGGCCAAACACATAGAACCAGAAAACCTAGACCTATAGCATAGAATACCCACCCACATCACACCCTGACCAAAGTAAAAATAGAAACATACAAAGCAATCTACGGTCAGGGCGTGACAATGTTTTGTTATAATCTCCACCCGGCAAAGCCAGTAGAGGATTGGCCACCCCTCAGAGCCTGGTTCCTCTCTAGGTTTCTTCCTAGGTTCTGGCCTTTCTAGGGAGTTTTTCCTAGCCACCGTGCTTCTATACCTGCATTACTTGCTGTTTGGGGTTTTAGCCTGGGTTTCTGTACAGCACTTTGTGACATCAGCTGATGTAAGAAGGGCTTTATAAATACATTTGATTGAATACTTTCTCATCTCACCATTATTTACTATTTTACATCTGGGGTTGCTGTACATAACTTTAACCCATTGTATAAGAGATTCCCCAAAATTAAAGTAATCCAGGCATTTATATATCAATTCTAGTCGTACTTTATCAAATGCCTTTTCAAAATCTGCTATGAAGACCAGGCCTGGAGTCACGTTCCTGACCTGTTTTCCTTTGTCTTGTATTTATTTTAGTTGGTCAGGGCGTGAGTTGGGTGGGTTGGTCTATGGTTGATTTTCTATGTTGGGATTTGGTGTTCGGCCTGGTATGATTCTCAATCAGAGACAGCTGTCAATCGTTGTCCCTGATTGAGAATCATACTTAGGCAGCCTGGGTTTCACTTGTGTTTTGTGGGTGTTTGTTCCTGTGGAGGTTTTGTTGCCACACAGGACGGTTTCGGTTTTGTCACGTTGGTTGTTTTTTGTATTTTGAAGTGTTTTGTTGACTTTCATTAAAAGAATGAACACTAACCACTCTGCGTTTTGGTCCACACCTTCTGTCAGCGAGGACAGCCGTAACACCTGGTATCTTCGATGTTTCATAATGTTCAATTGTTTCAAGTAATTGTCGTATTTTATGTATGTAATCAGGATGAACAATATCTGGTAAAACCTTTTTTATTCTATGTGCTATGCATTTCATCAGGATTTTTTCACATCACAACATTGAAGTGTTAGAGGCCTCCAGTTTTTTAAATGGACTAGATCTTTATACCACCTGGGTCCTGTTTTAGTAGAAATGAAATCAGACCTTCTTGTTGAGTACCTGAAAGTCTACCATTTGTATAGGAGTAATTAAAACATGCTAATAATGGATCTTTGAGTACATCAAAAAAGGTCTGATATACCTCTACTGGTATACCGTCAAGCCCTGGTGTTTTTTCAGACTGAAGAGATTTTTTTGCCTCAAAAAGTTCCTCTTCTGTAAGTTGGCTTTCACACAGGTCTTTCTGTACATTTTATTTTATTTTATATTATTATTATTATTATTAGGAAAGAAATCCTTACATTTAACATCATTCAGTGGAAATGGAGGAGAATGAGAAGAAAACAAATGCTTAAAATATTTTGCTTCCTCTTTCAAAATATAATTAGGTGAATAATGGATAACTCCATCATTTGTAACGAGTTTCTGTAAATTGGTAGAATTTCTATGTTGAAGATTCAATTTTTCATCCAATTCGCTTCATTTTTGTAATACATTACACTTGATTGTTCTTGAATAAGTACCTCCATTTCTTTTTGTTTTTCCTCTAACCTATTTTGTGCCTCTATCGTACAGTTTCCATTACCATCTACCTGCACTGTTTCTTCCTCTATTTCCTTTATTAGTCTAATCTCTTTTGACCTAAACTGCTTTTGCAGGGGCCTCCCACTCCTCTTTCTATTTTGGTTAGAGTCAGTTTGCACTGTTCTGTGAAGGGAGTAGTACACAGCGTTGTACGAGATCTTCAGTTTCTTGGCAATTTGTCTCATGGAATAACCTTCATTTCTCAGAACGAGAATAGACTGATGAGTTTCAGAAGAAAGTACTTTGTTTCTGGCCATTATGAGCCTGTAATCAAACCCACAAATGCTGATGCTCCAGATACTCAACTGGTCTAAAGAAGGCCAGTTTTATTTAGTCTTTAATCAATACAACAGTTTTCAGCTGTGCTAACATACTTGCAAAATGGTTTTCTAATGATCAATTAGCCATTTAAAATGATAAACTTGGATTAGCTAACACAACATGCCACCGAAACACAGGAGTGATGGTTGGTGATAATGGGCCTCTGTATGCCTATGTAGATATTCTATTCAAAATCAGACGTTTCCAGCTACAATAGTCATTTACAGCATTAACAATGTCTACACTGTATTTCTGATCAATTTGATGTTATTTTAATGGACAAAAAATTGTTTTTCTTTCAAAAACAAGGACATTTCTAAGTTTTGAATGGTAGTGTAGGTCCGTTGTCACTAAGACAAACCCTTGGCCGCCAATTGACGTTGGCCAGAGGGAAATATGGGCAGTCCCATGATAACATAAATATCTATGAGGGTGCTTCTTTGGGGTAGGGGCAGTATTTTCACATCCGGATGAAAAGCATGCACAGAGTAAACGGCCTGCTACAAAGCCATAAAAGCTAGAATATGCATATCATTGGGAGATTCGGATAGAAAACACTCTGAAGTTTCTAAAACTGTTTGAATGATGTCTGTGAGTATAACAGAACTCATATGGCAGGCAAAAACCTGAGAAAAAATCCAACCAGGAAGTGGAAAATCTGAGGTTGGTCGATTTTCAACTCAGTTCCTATTGAAGATACAGTGGGATATTGGTAAAGTTGCCGAAGGAGAGAGGAATGAGTCAGGTCTATCATGACCTAAACATGCCCTGACCATGCACGTTCACGTGAGAGCGAGCTCTGTTCCATTGCACTTCTGAAGACAATGGAATACTCCGGTTGGAACATTATTGAAGAATTATGTTAAAAACATCCTAAAGATTGATTCAATACTTCGTTTGTCATGTTTTTACGGACATTATTATAACTTTTTTAACTTTTTGTCCGTACTTTCCGCTGGACCTGCCCGCGCGTTGTGAGTTTGGAAAGTGTACTGAACGCTAGAACAACAAGGAGGAATTTGGACATAAATGATGGACATTATCGAACAAAACAAACATTTATTGTGGAACTGGGATTCCTGGGAGTGCATTCTGATTAAGATCATCAAAGGTAAGTGAATGTTTATAATGTTACTTCTGACTTCTGTTGACTGCATAATATGGCGGATATATTTGTGTCTTGATTGGGCTCTGAGCGCCGACTCAGATTATTGCATGGTTTGCTTTTTTAGTGAAGCTTTTTTGTAATCTGACACAGCGGTTGCATTAAGGAGAAGTGCATCTAAAATTCCATGCATAACAGTTGTATCTTTTAACAATGTTTATTATGAGTATTCTTGTAAATTGATGTGGCTCTCTGCAAAATCAAAGGATGTTTTGGAACTTCTGAACGTAACGCGCCAATGTAAACTCAGATTTTTGGATATAAATATGAACTTTACCGAACAAAACATACATGTATTGTGTAACATGAAGTCCTATGAGTGTCATCTGATGAAGATCATCAAAGGTTAGTGATTAATCTTATCTATATTTCTGCTTTTTGTGAATCCTCTCTTTGGCTGGAAAAATGGCTGTTTTATTCTGTGAATCGGCACTCACCTAACATAATCGTTTGATTTGCTTTCGTCGTAAAGCCTTTTTGAAATCGGACACTGTGGCTGGATTTACAACAAGTGTATCTTTAAAATGGTGTAAAATACATGTATGTTTGAGGAATTTTAATTATGGGATTTCTGTTGTTTTGAATTTGTCGCCCTGCAGTTTCACTGGCTGTTGAAGAGGTGGGACGCTACCGTCTCACGTACCCTAGAGAGGTTTATCACTTAACCCTCCTGTTGAAGTAGTCCCTGATACATATTTGCACTGCATTACACAGTACAAATATGGATTTATTTGTTTTTTACAAAAACGTTTTTTTTTGCATGAACAACTTTTTATTTGTTTATTCATGCAGTATGGAACTGTGGACTACGTGGACTTAAAAAAAGGTTGGACTTATGGTAATGCAGAATGGGTATGATGAACTTATCCCTTTTCTATTTAGGCAAAATTGAACTTTTGGACTATTTGGATGTAATATCAGGTTTTGATTTAGGGGAAGGTGAAGATGGGTAAGGCTGACCTTTTATCTTTATGATTTCTTCTTTATTTAAATTGAAGATTGTAGAAATACCAAGGCTGTTTTTTAAGTTTGATATGATTTGGCCTAATTGTAGAGGTCGGGTATATTATGACTGCTGTTATATAAAAGCTGTTATATAGTGCGGCCCTTGTTCGCCGATGTGATTCGGAACAATTCGCTTTTAAGATAAAACTGAATAAATATGAATAGATTTATTATAGGGCTAGGATAAAGGATTATATTATAAAAAAAACCTTCTCTATTGGAATAGGTCTATATGATCCTAAAATAATTGGTGTTATTACACTTTTACATTTAAAAAATACATCTCAATATAAACAATGTAAAGGATGATTATTGTTCCGATACACACCAGCAAATTGATCAGGTATTGTCAACAGGGTTGTTGTCTCCATTAGTGTGTGGCGGGCTGGTTAACACTGGGATAAACAGATTCAAGTTAACAGTAGAACTAACACAACAACTGGCTTATGGAAGCGCTTCTCTAAGTGAGAGAAAGGTATATTATATATTTGTATATAAGCTATTTATGCTACCTTTTATATATTTGATCCTA
This sequence comes from Salvelinus sp. IW2-2015, assembly GCF_002910315.2. NCBI lineage: Eukaryota > Metazoa > Chordata > Actinopteri > Salmoniformes > Salmonidae > Salvelinus > Salvelinus sp. IW2-2015. The sequence goes on from NC_036854.1 coordinate 1,910,742, forward strand.
ATGATATAGGCCTAGGTGTATAACAGCCGAGATGATAGAGCAACAACCCTGGAATAAAAAACAAAATGTGTATGGGTGGAGAGAGGGTTGGTTTTACAGGTTTACTCGCTCTGGATTGTCAGTACTGCATGTATTCTTGGCTATGGTGCCATGACTGTGTCAGAGTCGATTGTAAGTTAAACTTGGGTATTCCTTTATGGGCAGTGTAATGCCTAAGACAAATTAGCGGCCGTTAGAATCTATTTTCCTTTTTCATTCTTCCTATTTTTGTCGGAATACAACAGGATATAATAAGGATATCTTGTATGTAATGGTGTCAGAAGGTGGGTGTAGCTGGTGCATGAAGTCAGGCGCAGGAGAGCAAAATGAGTGAGCAAAGTACTTTACTCAACAATAAAGGCACAAGGTAACAAATACACTTGACCAATACCAAACGGTAAATATTACGCATGGGTGAAAACAGCACCCGCCGAAAAACCAGCCATCATGTAATCAAAATGAACATAGAAACAATCACGCACAAAAACATGGGGGAAACAGAGGGTTAAGTGATTTTGCTGAACTGAACGGTTGTTGATTTTCCTTGAGGTAATTGAGGTACAATCAATTAGCCTCATTTCATGTCATGATTGTGTTAAAGAAGATAAATTACCAACGTGGCCCATTGTCATCAAGAGTTGTTGTGACATGCAGTGAATGGATCCACTGATGGTGTCAGTCTGTGAGCTGGGGTTTGTTGCTATGGCTCACGGTAACACCTCGGTAACAGGGTCTCATAGTCACTGCATGTCTATACAGCTATCCAGGACCAGACCAGGCCAGACTCTCTTCAGTTCTCCATCAAGCCCCAAAACCGACACTCACTAGACCAGAGCCCTGTCTGTTGTGTTTCTGTTATGGATCTGGCATACAGACCTTACAGGCAGTAGATGGCCTACTCTGCATTAGTCTTTCATTCTCTCTCACTTACCTGCTTACTTCAGAAAATAAATATATTTTCTGATTTTTCACTGCATCAGGGTAGCATACGCCAACGTTTCAGCTGATCAAGTGTTCTATCGTGAGCCCCGATGAGCCTTTTGAAGTATGTCTGTGTCTGTCTGTATATCTGTGTGTGTGGATGTGTGTGTGTGTGTGTCTGACCAGTGGCCACACCTCTGTCTTTGATGCCCCAGTTGTCAGAGAAATCATCAAACAAATTATTAGTGATTCCAGGTTCATACTACCATCTGGAACAGTTAAATGACGTAACAGAATAGGGGAGGACAGATGGTAAACTAAACCAATCAGAGAACAGAGAACACAGATTGTTAAACTAAACCAATCGGAGGACAGAGAACACAGATGGTAAACTAAACCANGTAAACTAAACCAATCAGAGAACAGAGAACACAGATTGTTAAACTAAACCAATCGGAGGACAGAGAACACAGATGGTAAACTAAACCAATCAGAGGCCATCTGGAAGTCTATGAATACTCTGCATTTCGTTGCATCACACAGTGTGTCCCAATAATTTCTCCTTCCTGAAGTGTGCAGTCATTTCACACACTCTTGGGAAAAAAGGGTTCCAAAAGGGTTCTTCGGCTGTCCCCATAGGATAACCCTTTTTGGTTCTAGATAGAACCCTTTTTGGTTCCAGGTAGAACTATTTTGGGTTCCATGTAGAACCTATCTGGAACCAAAAGGGTTCTACCTGGAACCAAAAAGCGTTCTTCAAAGGGTTCTCCTATGGAGACAGCTGAAGAATAATTTTAGGTTCTAGAGTGTACTCCCCACAAATGTAAAAAAGCATTGGATTGGCGTAGGCATGGGAGAGAGGGAGTTTTGATATACCATTCATTTCCTTTCAAAAACATGAAGGGATGTAAAGAAGTGCACACTTCCAGAGAAAGGAGAGATTATTGGGACACAGTCACAGAAACGTACATACTTGTCAGACAAACTCTGCCAGACAACCTTCAGACATGAACAATGAATATTCCCTGTCCAAGTTCACTGGTTGTCATAACACCGTCAACAATACTATAACTTATGTTCTTTTACTCTCCGGTAAAGATCCGTTGAGCACAGTGGAAGTGATGCTTTCAGTTTTGGTCTCCGAAGCATCTAAGTGATATTGTAGAAAGTGACAAAGTCGTCTGAGGCAGAAACAACAGAGACAGCAGAGTCTTGTGGATGAAGCTGTAGTAGCAGTCTGACTAGACAACACAGTTGACATTCAGCAGAGTCTTGTGGATAAAGCCGTAGTAGCAGTCTGACTAGACAACACAGTTGACATTTAGGATGCTGTGGGTTTTATTACATGTTACAAAACACAGCTTGTGATATTTATCATGTATAGGTCATGTATAGACCATGTATAGATCACATATAGATCACATGTAGATTGTGTATAGATCACATGTAGATCAGATATAGAACACATGTAGATCACATATAGATCACATGTATAGATCAAGTATAGATCACATGTAGATCACATATAGATCACATATAGATCACATGTATAGATCAAGTATAGATCACATATAGATCACATGTATAGCTCAAGTATAGATCACATGTAGATCACATATAGATCACATATCGTGAGTTTGATTCCTGCTGGGGCCAACCATAAGAAAAACCGTCTGCTAAATGACATGTTATTACATTATTACTATGTACAGATGATGTGTATCTGTAGTGCAGAGAGCAGTAGTAAGATGTAGCCCATCTTACATGCTGCTTTGTGGTCCAGGAGGACACTTCTGCTTTCCTTTCTGTCCCTTCTAATCAGGGTCTATTCACAATCTAATCAAGGTCTAATCAGGAAGTAATTTATATGTGGGACACCAGGTGAACACAGCACACACACCATCTACCTCGGGTGGACCCAGTGAGCCCGCGGTGATGTCAACCAACCAAGATTGGATCTATATATAACACACCACACCACACACAACACAACACACACACACACACACACACACACCCACACACACACACACACACACACACACACACACACACACACACACACACACACACACACACACACACACACACACACACACACACACACACACACACACCCACACACACACACACACACGTACGTTCAAACCCCAATTCCTCTGAACATACTGGTGAACTAAACCACATTACTCAGAGGATTGTAACATTCACACACGGACACTCATGTCAACCCTTTCTTCCTCCCCCTCACCGAATATAGATACTGTAGCACTGTAACACTCCAAAGGATTGTATTACATTTCTCATACAGGATTATGGACCCCCAGTGACATTAATAAACACAGATTGTCTGTATTTGAATTTTACGCAGATTGAAGATCACTCATATTTAACCCCCTTCCTCCTCTTTCTCCCCTGAATTAAATGTATAGCACTATATCTACACTACAAACGCCGACCGTATTTTCTTCCAAGAGAACTCTCCTCGCTTATCGTCACAACCGTGTATATCTCCCCGCAGGTGGATACCAAGACGGCCCTCAAGGAACTTCACTGGACTTTATGCAAACTGGAAACCATATATCCTGAGGGCATTTATTGTAGCTGGGGATTTTAACAAAGCTAATTTGAGAACAAGGCTACCTAAATTCTATCAGCATATCGATTGCAGTACACGAGCGAGTAACATGCTCGACCATTGCTACTCTAACTTCCGCGATGCATACAAGGCCCTCCCCCGCCCTCCTTTTGGCAAATCTGACCATGACTCCATCTTGTTGCTCCCCTCCTATAGGCAGGAACTAAACAGGAAGCTTCCGTGCATAGGTCTATCCAACGCTGGTCTGACCAATTGGATAAAATCAATTTGGATAAAATCTAAAATTACTTTTTTGGTGCACACATGAATGCACACACCCACAGTCTCTCAAGTGAGCCAGCAGACACGTGCACACACAGAAACTCTCAAGCTGTCTCTGTCTCTCCAGCAAGATGGATATATTGTCACAGGGGTATATCAACTAGAGTTCAAATTGGCTCATAACAGTGCAGCAATTCACAGGGTTCCTATTATTGAATTTGAAACCAATTTATTAATTTCATGACAGTAGGAACAATCTAATTGGCCAATACAGAGTCTCCTTGGGGGATGGAGACAGAATTAAGAAATGTTGTATAGAGTCTGATCTGGAGCATATCTCCCTGGGGGACTGAGACAGAATAAAGGATTCAAGTATAGAGTCTGGTATGGAGAGTATCTCCCTGGGGGACGGAGACAGAATAAAGGATTCAAGTATAGAGTCTGGTATGGAGAGTATCTCCCTGGGGGATGGAGACAGAATAAAGGATTCAAGTATAGAGTCTGGTCTGGAGAGTATCTCCCTGGGGGACGGAGACAGAATAAACGATTAAAGTATAGAGTCTGGTCTGGAGAGTATCTCCCTGGGGGACGGAGACAGAATAAAGGATTAAAGTATAGAGTCTGGTCTGGAGAGTAATCTCCCTGGGGATGGAGACAGAATAAAGGATTAAGTATAGAGTCTGGTCTGGAGAGTATCTCCCTGGGGGAGGAGACAGAATAAAGGATTAAAGTATAGAGTCTGGTCTGGAGAGTATCTCCCTGGGGAACGGAGGACAGAATAAAGGATTAAAGTATAGAGTCTGGTCTGGAGAGTATCTCCCTGGGGGACGGAGACAGAATAAAGGATTAAAGTAGTGCATCCCCCTATCCACCCACAAAGACACACACACATTGTCACGCTCGTTTGAATGATTGGACCAAGGCGCAGCGTGCGTAGAATTCCACATGTTTAATAAATATGAAATTCACCAAACAAAACAGAAGAAAACGAAACGTGACGTTCTGGGCCGTTCACAGGCAGCTACACAAAAACAAGATCCCACAAACAACAGGTGGGAAAAGGCTGCCTAAATATGATCCCCAATCAGAGACAACGATAGGCAGATGCCTCTGATTGGGAACCATACCAGGCCAACATAGAAAACGAAAAACTAGAATGCCCACCATAATCACACCCTGACCTAACCAAATAGAGAAATAAAAAGGTTCTCTAAGGTCAGGGCGTGACACACATACACAGCTAAATACATGCAGGCATACACACACACACACACACACACACACACACACACACACACACAGATATCCTCCCACCCACACACACTTCAAGGAGGTGTAGGTGGGTGTGTGAAAAGGTCTCATGTCCCAGAGAGATGTGGTGGGAGGAGCACGGAGGGAGGAGGGTGGAAACAGGAACGAGGGGGGAAGAGGGAGGAGGGAGGAAACAGGAATGAGGGGGGAAGAGGGAAGAGGGAAGAGGGAGGAGGGAAGAGGGAAGAGGGAAGATGGAGGAGGCAGGAGGAAGGAGGCAGGAGGCAGGAGGAAGGAGGGGAAGATTAAGAGGGTAAATACGAGGCATGGCTACCCTTAGAGGGATGGAGAGTGTAGGAAGAGGAGGGGGAGATAAAGAGGGGAAATATGAGGCATGGCTACCCTTAGAGGGATGGAGAGTGGAAGAGGAGGGGGAGATAAAGAGAGAGATGAGTTGGGGAGGGAGGACGGGAGAGGGGATGTGGAGAATCGAGGGGTGGGGATAGGAAGATGGTGGAGATAGAGGAGATAGAGAAAAGGATGGGCGAAGAGAGAAAGAGAGTAAGACATTACCAGGAGTATACCTTTTATAGATTTTATAAAGTAGTTCAATTGATTGCTAGAGCGCCGACTTTATGATGGATCTGAACCAGTTAATGACTGATGTGTACTAACATGGCAGAGGGCTTAGCTTCCCATCTGTCTTACAGAGTCAGGGGAAACAGACGGGTTGGAGAGAATGGATAGAGTAAGGGAGAGAGAGAGAGAGATAGAGAGAGCGAGATAGAGAGAAAGAGAGAGAAACATATATAGAAGAGATGAAATCTAGAACGTGTCAGAGAGATAGAGAAAATGAGAGCACTGGAGAACCTATCTATTCTTGTTGTTTAAGGACTCAATTACTATTGTGCATAAGCGGGTTGGCGGCTACGAAATGGCTGCTATTATTTTTATTTCCTCTCCCAATTTCTGTTCCTGGAGGACTTCTTGATACAGCCCGATTTAACGTATCTCCAGGATTAATATGGGCTCTATCCTCAAATAAAAGACAAGTAGGAAGAGAGACCACCCTGGAGTAAAAGACAGGAAGGGAGAGAGACCAACCTGGAGTAAAAGACGGATCGGGTTCAAGTCCGGGCTCTGGCTGGGGCACTCAAGGACCTTCAGAGACTTGTCCCGAAGCCACTCCTGCATTGTCTTGGCTGTGTGCTTAGGGTCATTGTCCTGTTGGAAGGTGAACCTTCGCCCCAGTCTCAGGTCCTGAGTGCTCTGGAGCAGGTTTTCATCAAGGATCTCTCTGTACTTTGCTCCGTTCGTCTTTGCCTCGATCCTGACCAGTCTCCCAGTCCCTGCCGCTGAAAAACATCCCCACAGCATGATGCTGCCGCCACCGTGCTTCACCGTAGGGATGGTGCCAGGTTTCCTACTGATGTGACGCTTGGCATTCAGGTTAAGGAGTTCAATCTTGGTTTCATCAGACCAAATAATCTTGTTTTTTATGGTTTGAGAGTCTTTAGGGGCCTTTTGGCAAACTCCAAGCGGGCTGTCATGTGCCCTTTACTGAGGAGTGGCTTCCGTCTGGCCACTCTACCATAAAGGCATGATTGGTGGAGTGCTGCAGATATGGCTGTCCTTCTGGAAGGTTCTCCCATCTCCACAGAGGAAGTCTGGAGCTCTGTCAGAGTGACCATAGGGTTCTTAGTTACCTCCCTGACCAAGGCCCTTCTCCCCTGATTGCTCAGTTTGGCCGGGCGGCCAGCGCTAGGAAGAGTCTTGGTGGTTCCAAACTTCTTTCATTTAAGAATGGAGGCCACTGTGTTCTTGGGGACCTTCAATGCTGCAGACATTTTTTGGTACCCTTCCCCAGATTTGTGCCCCGACACAATCCTGTCTCGAAGCTCTACGGACAATTCCTTCGACATCATGGCTTGGTTTTTGCTCTGACATACCATTGTCAACTGTGGGACCCTATATAGACAGGATTGTGTCTTTCCAAATGATGTCCAATCAATCGAATTTACCACAGGTGGACTCCAATCCAGTTGTAGAAACATCTCAAGGATGATCAAAGGAAACAGGATGCACCTGAGCTCAATTACGAGTCTCATAACAAAGAGTCTGAATACTTATGTAAATAAAGTATTTCTGTTTTTATTTTTAATACATTTGCAAACATTTCTAAAAACCTGTTTTTGCTTCGTCATTATGTAGATTGCTGAGGAAAACATTTATTTAATCCATTTTAGAATAAGGCTGTAACGTAACAAAATGTGGAAAAATAGAAGTGGTCTGAATACTTTCCGAAGGCCCTGTATATACAGGCATGATAACCCTCACCTTGACAGGTGGTAAACAGTGCAGGGCTCCTGTTAGTACAGTGGCTATTATATTGTGGAGTGAATTCCAATAACGCAACTGTTTGGAACTGAATTAATCGGACATTCACGCGTCATATTGTGATAAATACATTTGGTTGAATGGTCAATTTATTTTTTATTTTTTATAAATACATGTACGTTCACATGTAAATGGTTCACTCATGGCATTTATCATTCCTCACACACACACACACTAGGTGCACAATACCAAACTACCTAATTGTGATTCATCGTCATAGTGTAACCATGGCTTGAACTATAAACAACCATTTTAGTGGTTCCCGTTGAGTGCGAAGTAAATGCCAGATTTAATGACTGGATATATAATGTATAATGTGGCTGTGAAGTTGAATTTGTCTTAGAGATTAGCTAACTGTTGGAGGCTCTGCTAAGTGGCTACGTCATCTCATATGTCATTTATGAGCCAACTCTTTCAAGTAAACGTATTACTCAGCTGCTCCTACCAGGTCTCACAGTCTCACTTCAGAATTAGACATTCATCCATGTTTGTCAAACGTCACATTTCAAAATGTTTAAGGTTAAGGTTAAGTTCCAGCCAGGTCACCCTTGATACAAGTCAATGTTAGACGTCCATCCACGTCTGAGGACATCGGGAGATGACGTGGAAAGTGGCCACTAGGGGGCAACAGTGAGTACTGTTACCTTCAAGTAGATAAGTTCTGCCTCTGGGGCAAAGGGTTGCATGTTTGAATCCAGCGATGCAAAGATGTGATTGAGATTTTTGTTTTATGCCTATCCCAAACCTTAACCCTTACATTAACCTTTCAGAGTTAATGTCTAACCTTACGATTTCTGAGTTAATGCTTAAACTTAACCCTAAACAAAGAAATAGGAGTTAATGTCTAACCTTAATCTTAAACAATTCAAAATGTGTCATTTTGATAAAGATGGATGAACATCTAATTCTGACGTGAGACTGTGAGACCTTGATGTAAGTTCAGGCATTAGCACCAAATTTTTAAGGTTAACTCCGAATGGTTAAGGTTAGGCATTAACTCCGAATGGTTAAGTTAATGTTACTCTCAACCTTTGGAATCAGATGCTTATGCTCATCCACAATCCTCAACGCTCTATCAAAACCAAAACCTACTTGAAGGTAACAGTGCTCACTGTTGCCCCTAGTGGCTGGTTTCCACGTCAACTTCCGACGTCCTCAGACGTGGATTGACGTCTAATACTGATTTATAGGGTGACCTGGCTGGATACTATACGTGGTCAAGTAACTAGTTTTGAATTTGGTGCTTTTAGGGCCACCGTTTGTAAAATATTAAGACTCAATGAATGTCATGGTACACTCTTTTCCTGGTATTCGTTCAACACTCGTTCAACCACTTTTCTTCCCTGTGCACTAGTTACAGGTGGTGATGTCCAGTCTTCTAGTTGAGTCTCGCCATCTAGTGGGAAAATAGGGGCATGACAACATCAGAGAAACAGCATCTGCTGTGCAATAGAGGCATGAGAGGCCTCCACTCCATGTGTTATGGGTTTTCTCTAAGTTCTGTATTGATGCATGATATATAATTTTTACCAAAGTAAGTATTCGTTTTGCAAAAGTAGTGGTCTCAAACTCCCGGCTCACAAACCACATCAGGCCCACAAGCCACTTTTGGTGGCCTGTGGGTAGCGAGTTTGGGACCACTGCACTATGGTCACTTTATTCTCCTCTCTCCTCTTTCTTTGTTCCCCAGATGGTTGTCAAGTGTAGTCCACTCTTGACCAGGTATAAAGAATATTATCTCTCTGTATAACATAATAATAGTATAAAGAATATTATCTCTCTGTATTTCATAATAATAGTATAAAGAATATTATCTCTCTGTATAACATAATAATAGTATAAAGAACATTATCTCTCTGTATAACATAATAATAGTATAAAGAATATTATCTCTCTGTATAACATAATAATAGTATAAAGAATATTATCTATCTGTATAACATAATAACAGTATAAAGAATGTTATCTCTCTGTATTTCATAATAATAGTATAAAGAATATTATCTCTCTGTATTCGAGTGGCCACTCCTGGCTAACGTCACTGTCCCGAAGCAAGAACCAATTAGCCTGGGGCTAGCCTTGCTAGGCCCATCTCCCGGCTAGCCAAAGAGGTCCATCAGCCACTACTTGGGCAACAATACCTCTTTTTGGACCCCCACCGACACATCACGACTGAACCACCGACGTGATTCGCCCGGTGGGGTTTTTCTCAACAGGCTCCGCCGTCGCTTCGTCCCCTGAAATCACATCCGCTAGCATGCTAGTCGCGGCCTGCTAGCTGTCCAGAGCACATTGGACTGTTAGCTTAAGAGGCCCACCGGCCAAATTCTTTGGCCGCTATACCTATTCTGCCAATCGGCCTGTAACAGCACGAGGGCGCCACAACAGACTTTCTTGCGTCGCGACGTCCCTCCAAGGCCCTTCTGTTAGCTTGCTAGCCCCGGCCCGCAAGCTGCCTGAAGCCACTCACTGGACTCCTATGATCACTCTGCTACGCATGCCTCTCGCTAACGTCAATATGCCTTGTCCATTGCTGTTTTGGTTAGTATTTATTGCCTTATTTCACTGTAGAGGCTCTAGCCCTGCTCAATACGCCTTATTTAACACTTTAGTTCCACCTACCACACATGCAGTGGCATCACCTGGTTTAAATGATATTTATAGGGACAATATCTCTTTCATCGTCACTCTATGCACAGGTTTACCCTCACTGTATCCACATCCTACCATACCTTTGTCTGTACATTATGCTTTGAATCTATTCTACCGTGCCCAGAAATCTGCTCATTTTACTCTCTGTTCTGAGCGTACTAGACGACCAGTTATTTTAGCCTTTAGCCGTACCCTACTCCTCCTCTGTTCCTCTGGTGATGTGGAGGTCAATCCAGGCCCTGCAGTGCCTAGCTCCACTCCCATTCCCCAGGCGCTATCATTTGTTGACTTCTGTAACCGTAAAAGCCTTGGTTTCATGCATGTTAACATTAGAAGCCTCCTCCCTAAGTTTGTTTTATTCACTGCCCTAGCAAACTCTGCCAACCCGGATGTCCTAGCCGTGTCTGAATCCTGGCTCAGGAAGACCACCAAAAACCCTGACATTTCCATCCCTAACTATAACATTTTCCGACAAGATAGAACTGCCAAAGGGGGCGGTGTTGCAATCTACTGCAGAGATAGCCTGCAGAGTTCTGTCTTACTATCCAGGTCTGTATCCAAACAANACAAGATAGAACTGCCAAAGGGGGCGGTGTTGCAATCTACTGCAGAGATAGCCTGCAGAGTTCTGTCTTACTATCCAGGTCTGTATCCAAACAATCCGAGCTTCTACTTTTAAAAATCTACCTTTCCAGAAACAAGTCTCTCACCGTTGCCGCTTGCTATAGACCACCCTCTGCCCCCAGCTGTGCCCTGGACACCATATGTGAACTGATTGCCCTCCATCTATCTTCAGAGCTCGTGCTGCTAGGTGACCTAAACTGGGACATGCTTAACACCCTGGCCATCTACAATCTAAGCTTGATGACCTCAATCTCTCACAAATTATCAATGAACCCATCAGGTACAACCCCAAATCCGTTAACACGGGCACCCTCATAGATATCATCCTAACCAACTTGCCCTCCAAATATACCTCTGCTGTTTTCAACCAAGATCTCAGCGATCACTGCCTCATTGCCTGCATCCGTAACGGGTTTGCTGTCAAACGACCACCCCTCATCACAATCAAACGCTCCCTAAAACACTTCAGCGAGCAGGCCTTCCTAATCGACCTGGCCCMGGTATCCTGGAAGGATATTGACCTCATCCCATCAGTAGAGGATGCCTGGTCATTCTTTAAAAGTGCCTTCCTCACCATCTTAAATAAGCATGCCCCTTTCAATTTTTTTAAAATCAGGAACAGATATAGACCTTGGTTCTCTCCAGACCTGACTGCCCCTGACCAGCACAAACCCATCCTGTGGCATTCTGCATTAGCATCGAATAGCCTCCGTGATATGCACCTTTTCAGGGAAGTTAGGAACAATTATACACAGGCAGTTAGGAAAGCTAAAGCTAGCTTTTTCAAGCAGAAATTTGCATCCTGTAGCACAAACTCCAAAAAGCTCTGGGACACTGTAAAGTCCATGGAGAATAATAGCACCTCCTCCCAGCTGCACACTGCACTGAGGCTAGGAAACACTGTCACAACCGATAAATCCACTATAATTGAGAATTTCAATAGGCATTTTTCTACGGCTGGCCATGCTTTCCATCTGGCTACCTCGGTCAACAGCCCTGCACTCCCCACAGCAACTCGCCCAAGCCTCCCCCATTTCTCCTTCACCAAAATCCAGATAGCTGATGTTCTAAAAGAACTGCAAAACCTGGACCCCTACAAATCAGCCGGGCTAGACAATCTGGACCCTCTCTTTTTAAAATGATCTGTCGAAATTGTTGCAACACCTATTACTAGCCTGTTCAACCCCTCTTTCATATCGTCTGAGATTCCCAAAGATTGTAAAGCTGCCGCGATCATCCCCCTCTTCAAAGGTGGAGACACTCTAGACCAAAATTGCTACAGACCTATATCTATCCTACCCTGCCTTTCTAAGGTCTTCGAAAGCCAAGTCAACAAACAGATTACCGACCATTTCGAATCCCACCGTACCTTCTCCGCAATGCAATCTGGTTTCAGAGCTGGTCATGGGTGCACCTCAGCCACACTCAAGGTCCTAAACGATATCATAACCGCCATCGATAAGAGACATTACTGTGCAGCCGTACTCACCGACCTGGCCAAGGCTTTCGACTCTGTCAATCACAGCATTCTTATAGGCAGACTCAACAGCCTTGGTTTCTCAAATGATTGCCTCGCCTGGTTCAACAACTACTTCTCTGATAGAATTCAGTGTGTCAAATCGGAGGGCCTGTTGTCCGGACCTCTTGCAGTCTCTATGGGGGTGCCACAGGGTTCAATTCTCAGGCCGACTCTCTTCTCTGTATACATCAATGATGTTGCTCTCGCTGCTGGTGATTCTCTGATCCACCTCTACGCAGACGACACCATTCTGTATACTTCTGGCCCTTCTTTGGACACTGTGTTAACTAACCTCCAGATGAGCTTCAATGCCATACGACACTCCTTCCGTGGCCTCCAACTGCTCTTAAATGCAAGTAAAACTAAATGCATGCTCTTCAACCGATCACTGCCCGCACCTGCCCGCCCATCCAGCATCACTACTCTGGACGGTTCTGACTTAGAATATGTGGACTATTACAAATACCTAGGTGTCTGGCTAGACTGTAAACTCTCCTTCCAGATTCACATTAAGCATCTCCAATCCAATATTAAATCTAGAATCGGCTTCCTATTTCGCAACAAAGCATCCTTCACTCATGCTACCTTTTTAAATCTGACCATCCTACCGATCCTCGACTTCGACGATGTTATCTATAATATAGCCTCCAACACTCTACTCAACAAATTGGATGTTGTCACCAAAGCCTCATATATTACCCACCAGTGCGACCTGTATGCTCTCGTTGGCTGGCCATCGCTTCATACTCGTCGCCAAACCCACTGGCTCCAGGTCATCTACAAGTCTCTGCTAGGTACAGTCCCGCCTTATCTCAGCTCACTGGTCACCATAGCAGCACCCACCCGTAGCACGCGCTCCAGCAGGTATATCTCACTGGTCACCCCCAAAGCCAATTCCTCCTTTGGCCGCCTTTCCTTCCAGTTCTCTGCTGCCAATGACTGGAACGAACTGCAAAAATCACTGAAGCTGGAGACCCATATCTCCCTCACTAGCTTTAAGCACCAGCTGTCAGAGCAGCTCACAGATCACTGCACCTGTACATAGCTCATCTGTAAACAGCCCATCCAACTACCTCATCCACATACTGTATTTATTTATTTATCTTGCTCCTTTGCACCTCAGTATCTCTATTTGCACATTCATCTTCTGCACATCTACTATTCCAGTGTCTAATTGCTATATTGTAATTACTTCGCCACCGTGGCCTATTTAATGCCTTACCTCCCTTATCTTGCCTCATTTGCACTCACTGTATATAGATTTTTATTTTTTCTACTGTATTATTGACTGTATGTTTGTTTACTCCATGTGTAACTCTGTGTTGTTGTATGCGTCGAACTGCTGTGCTTTATCTTGGCCAGGTCGCCGTTGTAAATGAGAACTTGTTCTCAACTAGCCTACCTGGTTAAATAAATAAAATAAAAATAAAGTATAACATACTAATAGTATAAAGAATATTATCTCTCTGTATAACATAATAATAGTATACAGAATATTATCTCTCTGTATAACATACTAATAGTATAAAGAATATTATCTCTCTATATAACACAATAATAGTATAAAGAATATTATCTCTCTATATAACATAATAATAGTATAAAGAATATTATCTATCTGTATAACATAATAATAGTATAAAGAATATTATCTCTCTATATAACATAATAATAGTATAAAGAATATTATCTCTCTATATAACATAATAACAGTATAAAATAATATTCTGCCTGTATAACATTAATAATAGTAAGAAATATTTATCGATATCTGGCGATATAACATAATAATAGTTATTGACAGAAATTATTATCTACTGGTATTAACATAATAATCAGGATCTCTCTGTGTAAACATAATAATAGTATAAAGAATATTATCTCTCTGTGTAACATAATAATAGAGAATGTGTGTACAATATATGAGTCTTCAATGCAAGAAAAGGGCTATATAGACCAGGGCTGCCCAACCCTCTTCCTGGTGATCTACCGTCCTGTAAGTTTTCAGTCCAACCCTCTTCCTGGAGATTTACCATCCTGTGGGTTTTCAGTCCAACCCTCTTCCTGGAGATCTACTGTCCTGTGGGTTTTCAGTCCAACCCTCTTCCTGGAGATCTACTGTCCTGTGGGTTTTCAATCCAACCCTCTTCCTGGAGATCTACCGTCCTGTGGGTTTTCAGTCCAATCCTCTTCCTGGAGATCTATCGTCCTGTGGGTTTTCAGTCCAACCCTCTTCCTGGAGATCTATCGTCCTGTGGGTTTTCAGTCCAACCCTCTTCCTGGAGATCTACTGTCCTGTGGGTTTTCAGTCCAACCCTCTTCCTGGAGATCTATCGTCCTGTGTGTTTTCAATCCAACCCTCTCCCTGGAGATCTACCGTTCTGTCCAACCCTAATTTAACACACCTGATTCTACTAATTAACTGCTCAACAAGAACTTAACTAGCTGAATCAGATACGCTAAATTAGGGTTGGACTGAAAACCTACAGGACAGTAGATCTCCAGGAAGAGGGTTGGGCAGCCCTGATATAGACTTTTCTGAAGTGTAAAACAATATTTCAGAAATGGTTAAGATTAGGTTAAATGGATACTTCGGGACTTTGGCGATGAGGTCCTTTATCTACTTTCCCCAGAGTCAGATGAACTCGTGGATACTGTGTCCAGTATGAAGGAAGGGTAGTTTTGTAAGCCAATGTTAGCTAGTGTTAGGACAATGACTGAAGGTCTAAGTGTATCTGCTAGTAGGGTTATGGTTATTGTTAGGGTTGGGGTTATGGTTATCTGCTAGTAGGGTTAAGGGTTTGTTAAGGTTATGGTTAAGAGCTACGGGTCAGTTACAGATTTTGGCGTTCTCTCTGTTGCTAGTTAGCTGTTGAACCTTTGACCACAGATGCCAGAGTCACTCTGTTTCAGTCCAGACAGATTGACTCTAAACTGCATGACAGATTGACTGTAGTGAATGACATTGTCCTGTTCTTACCCTCTGTGCATCTGTACACCCAGAGAGGCCAGACAGCCTATCAATCTATCCATGATTTATTGTCTGAACGCAGTGCTTCCACCAGTCAACAGATGGCGCTGAAGTAAATCAAATCTAATTTAAGTTCATTCATCATATGCACAGGATAGAGTGTAAACAGTACAATGAAATGCTTACTTGAGAGCTTCCTCAACAAAGCAGTATAAACAAGCAGTAAAACTAGAGCAGTCCCAAATACAAATACTATGTCAGCAATAAAACTGTACAAAAAAATAGTAGAGAATATAGTAATAAAAAAAGAAAGTAATAAAAACAAGAATTATATATTGTAAAATGTACAGAATATACCTTAAATATACTATGTCAGTGTACTGTTATATACAAGTAGCCAAGTGAATGATGACTAGTTAGGAGCGAGGTAGAATTACGCATTAAGGCCCAAGGGGGTGTGGTATATGGACAATATGCCCCGGCTAAGGGCTGTTCTAACGCACGACACAACGCAGAGGGCCTGGATACAGACCCTTAGTCGTGGTATATTGGCCATGTACCACAAACCCCTGAGGTGCCTTACTGCTGCTATAAACTGGTTACCAACGTAATTAGAGCAGTAAAAATACACGTTTTGTCATACCCGTGGTATACGGTTTGATTTACCATGACTTTTAGCAAATCAGCATTCAGGGCTCAAACTACCAGGTTTATAATGGTTAATATATAACAATAATAATAATAAAGAGAGGTAACAGTACGGATAAATAACAGTACAGATAAATAACAGTACGGATAAATAACAGTACGGATAAATAACAGTACGGATAAATAACAGTAAGGCTAAATCCCCATTCAGTTCGATCAGCTGGTTGCTTTGGCTGGTTCCCTGGGTTGTATTCATTACTGACACTTATTTTTAAACGCAGCAAAAATGCTTTGCAATGTAAAATGAAAACAAGTGTTTCTAATTGGGAAAGTCTGACGGACAAATCTGGGTTTGGCAGATGCCAGGAGAACGCTACCTGCCCCAATGCATAGTGCTAACTGTAAAATTTGGTGGAGGAGGTATACTGGTCTGGGGCTGTTTTTCATGGTTGGGCCCCTTAGTTTCAATGAAGGGAAATCTTAACGCTACAGCATACAATGACATTCTAGATGATTCTGTGCTTTCAACTTTGTGGCAACATTTTGGGGAAGGCCCTTTCCTGTTTCAGCATGACAACGGTCCCGTGCACAAAGCGAGGTCCCTACTTAAATTGTTTGTCTAGAACTTGACTGGCCTGCACAGAGCGCTGATCTCAACCCCGCTCGAACGCCTTTCGGATGAATTGGAACGCCGATTGCAGTCCAGGTCTAATCGCCCAACACCAGTGTCCGATCTCAATAATTCTCTTGTGGCTGAATGGAAGCATGTCCCCGCAGCAATGATCCAACTGCTAGTGGAAAGCCTTCCCAGAAGAGTGGAGGCTGTTAAAGCAGTAAAGAGGGGACCAACTCCATATTAATGCACATGATTTTGGAATGAGATGTTTGACCAGCAGGTGTCCACATACTTTTGGTCATGCAGCGTAGATCCCTTCAATTTTGCTGTTTTGTTTTCTTCTGTCTGGTGCTTATTGAATACGACCCTGCTTCTTGTTCTC